>NC_057805.1:264816075-265116075 GCF_018294505.1 Triticum aestivum | reverse complement strand
GCCCGTACCTTGTGGTGAAGGCTGTCTTAGGTATATCCTTTTTCCTAATCTTCAACTAGTGATATCCTGATCGCAGATCGATCTTCGAAAACACCTTAGCTCCTTGCAACAGGTCAAACAAATCATTGATCTTCGGTAGTGGGTACTTTTTCTTGATTTTTACTTCATTCAATGCACGATAATCAACAACCATCCTTAAGGATCCATCCTTCTTCTCAACCAAGAGCACTGGGGCTCCCCATGGTGATGAACTTCGTCGAAGGTAACCTTTCTCCAATAATTCCTTAATCTGTTTCTTAATCTCCTCCAGATTGTTTGCAGGCATCCGGTATGGTCTCTTCGATATAGGCCCGGTGCCTGGCAACAGCTCTATCAAAAACTCGATATCTCGATCTGGTGGCATGCCTGGTAACTCCTCCGAAAATCCATCCAGGTAATCCTTCACTACCGGCACTTCCTCCTGAACAACTCCCGTGAGAGAATTTACTTGGGTCCTCCTTGGCGCATGCCTGGATACATACTTGATCCTTTTTCCCTCTAGGGTGGTGAGTAAAATTGACTTACTCGCGCAATCGATGTTTCCTCCATACATCGCTAGCCAATCCATTCCTAGTATCACATCTCCTTCTTCCCCTAGCTTACTTTGATTACCTCTTGTAATCCCCCATTGTACTTGTACTGAATCTCTTTTTATCAATAAAGTTTTGATATGATGTGGGGGTTTCCCCTACAGTTCCCAGTCAAAAAAATATTATCAGGTCTGAGGGGAAAACATGGCTTCCAATGGTCAATGGCATCTGAAAACATCCTTGCCTTGCCATATATTCTGCTCCTGGCGAACTTACTAACATAGGTGTCCTAAGTACCTTAGTAGGCAACTTATACTTATCCACAAATCCCCTTGATATGTATGAATGCGTTGCACTAGTATCAAAAAGAACGATTGCAGTAAAAGACTTAACCAAAAACTTACCGATAACTACATCAGGCTCCTCCTCAACCTCCTCCATGTTCACGTGGTTCACATGTCCCCTGTTGAAAGGGTTGGGCTTCTTCCCAACGCTTCCATTGCCATTTCCGTTCTTCAATTCTGGACAATCATTGGCGTAGTGCCCAGCCTTCCCGCACTTGAAACAGGTAATGTGACTTTGATCCTTCTTGGCGGGTGTAGCTGGGTTAGAGCGGTTCTGATTGCTGCCTGCTCCATTCCCGTTTCCATTCTTGGGGCCATTGTGGTTATGGGAACGTCCTCCATTGTGGGTGTGGCCTCCATGATTATGGATAAGTCCTCCCGAGTTCGGGGTGAAACGAGGCTTCAGCTGAGCTCCAGAATTGTACTTTCCTTGTCCATACTTCCTCTTGCGGCTCTCAATCTACTGCTGCTTCCCTTCAATCATAAGAGCCTTGTCTACCAACTCCTTGTAGTTTTTAAATGTTGCCACCATCAACTGCATGCTCATCTCATCATTTAGCCCTTCCATAAACTTCTCCTGCTTTGCGGCATCTGTGGCCACATCATCAGGGGCATAATGAGATAGCTTACTAAACTCATCTACTTACTGAGCCACCGTACGATTTCCCTGGCGTAAGTTGCGAAACTCACGCTTCTTCATGCTCACAGCTCTAGTTTAGACATGAGGTGTGCGGAATGCTTGCTGAAACTGATCCCAAGTGACATTGGCTATGGGAAAAGTGGTTGTGTAGTTCTCCCACCATGAGGCTGCTGGTCCATCCAACTGATGTGCGGCAAAACGCACTTTCTCTGCATCCGTGCAACCTGCGGTGGTCAACTCCCTTCCAATCCTGCGTAGCCAGTCATCCGCAACTATCGGCTCGGTGCTACTGGAAAACACCGGCGGCTGTAACCTCAGAAAACAGGCTAAGTTGTCAATTGGAGGAGGGTTGTTGTTGTTGTTGTTGCCTTGGTTCTGGACTAATATCTGCATCAAGGCATTCTGCTGCTGGATCAACTGGGTGATCTCCGGTGGGAAGACAAATCCGGTGTCACGTCTCGGAGGCATCTGATGGGTTTAGAGGGAAGAGAGTAGAATAGAAATTAGGTCTAGTGAGAAAACACTACCCATATGCACATGAGACAAACACAATCATATCACTCAATCAATCAAGCGAAGGCATACAATCGATCTAACTATCGTTACAGTGCTCGGACTATACTATTTACATGGGGGAAATACTACTGATCATATGGTGGTCTACTAGAAATTTTGATCGGTGGAAGACTCCATGATGTCTGCTCTAGCTTCGTCTTCATAATCATTATCACTGTCATCGGGGTCGGAATCGGTGTCGTCGATGATGATGTAGTCTTCAGAATGAATCTCCTTGGGTTCGTCGTCTTCTCCTCCTGGCGCGGGATCTCCCATGAACACTCCGATCTTCTTAATCAGGTCGTCATTCTTCTCCCATAGTATTGTGATTTCCTCCTCATATCCATCGCGTGTAGACTTGAGTTCCTCCTCTAGCTCGGTGATCCTTGTCATCGCCTTCTTCAAATCTATTATGCTTGCGCACATCTGGTTCTCATGGCGTCGAATGTGCTGGTTTAACTCCTGGATGAATGCTGCAATGGACCTGTCCTTCCTGGTGCTGACTATCTCCCATTGCTCATCTCGGCACCCGCATATCTGGTAGATAGTATGTCGGTGTGGAACGACACCTATGGGATCACAAGAATCCCTACTACGGTTGCCGGGGCGCGGGGTTGCGAGAAGAGCAGGGCTAGTAGACAGCACAAGGATCGTTTACCCAGGTTCGGGCCGCGAGGATGCATAAAACCCTAGTCTTGCTTTGGTGGGTGTATTTCAGAGAGTTCTTGAGCTCTCAAACTAGCTGTGGTCAGTGCGTGGTTCGAAAGAGCCGAATCCTTCTCCAGTATGCCATGGGCATCCTTTTATAGTCGAAAGGGGCTGCCACAGTGGCACACAGGAGGTGGAAAGGCGTACAGTGCCCTGAGCTTATCGCTCGTATTACAGGACAAGACGCATTTAATGCATAGCTTAGGTGCCCCCTTGCTTTATTGGGGACGGGGACGAGGCCCGTCCCATCCATCGCCGCTCCTCCTCGCTTCGACACGCGCCCTGTCCAGCGATGCGTGCGGCGCCATGTAGGCAGGCAGGCAGCTGAGGTGGTGCGGTGGTGGAGCCTTCACGAAGATCTGCATGCCGCCACGCAGGCGCTCGATGAGTTGGCCTGGGAGCGGCATGTTGCCACGCAGGTGCCCGCCCAGCTGGTTGGGCTGGCAGCTGCATGTGAACGGGGGTGGAAGCTTGGTTGGCGTGGGCCTGGCGGTGGCCCCGCTGGCGCCCTTGGTGAGGGCCTTGCCGGGTGGCCCTGCAAGGATCTTGCCGTGTGGCCCGGCAAGGGTCTTGCCGTGGCGCGCTGTCGTCCCTGGCAAGGGCCTTGCCGGGGGTTGGTGGCCTTCCTCAGCAAGGATCTTGCCGAGGATCGTCGTCTTCTAACCCTCATCTGATCTTTAATATGTCTTCACAAAGATCTGCATGCCACCACAGAGGTGCCTTCCCGAGCCCTGGCCCCACGTGGATGATGGCGTTGGGGACCGTGGGCTCAAGGGTGGCTTGCTCTGTTGGTGTGGGGCGAGCTGCCCCGGCAAGGGTCTTGCCAGGCCTGCGGAGGCTGCCCCCGGCAAGGGTCTTGCCGGGGGAACCTGCTTCATCCCTCTGCTCTTTGTGGTCTTGGCCTAGGCGTTGCTCTGATTATCTTGGGCTTCGGTCTTACCTTGGCTCACCTCCCCTGTTCTGCTTGGCGTGACCGTAGGCGCAGCTTCGACTACCCGTGCACAGGTATAGGGGTACAAAAACACACCCCTCTTTTTGTACACCGACAGGAGCCCCCGGGCCTAGGCCACATAGGCCACACATAAGCGCGACACGTTGTTGGGCCAGGCACAAAACTGTGCGCGGGCAGGCGGGGCGGTTTTTACCGTGGTAAGACTTTTCGCGCGCTGCGCTTCCAACGACCCGCACGCGCGGAACGGCGTGGAGGTGTGTGCGTGACGTGGGCGGCATGCGTGGGGCGGTTCCTGCACGCATGCGGCACATCACAGTAAATGGGCAGCGCGAGCCGCAGCTTCCCCATAAAAAGGGATAACCGTGGGCGCACTGTTCCTTTTACCTTTCGCGCAACCCCAATCTCGGAAACCTCCGTCTGCCTTCCTCTTCTTCTTCAAGCTTCGTTCCTGCTCACCGCCGTTGCGCTTCCTCCGCCCTCTGTCCTGCCCTAGTCCTCCAGCTGCCATGGCGCCAAAATCCACCAAGGGCAAGGGAGTGGCCAAGGACGCCGAAGCCGCAAAGCCGCCGGAGAGTGCGCTGGCGGTGCAGCGGACGCAGTCCGCCTTCTTCCCCTCGACAGTTGACGTGTTCGAGCTTTGGGACTCCTTCAGGCCCCTGTGGGGAGTGAAGACGGGGGGAGAATTTGGGGCATCCGGCCATGCGTGTCATCCCCGCTGACTGCGCTAAGGCTGCCCCAAATCGGTACCCCTTCTTCGTTGATTATTTTTCCTGCGGGCTCTGTCCTCCCTTCTCTGATTTCTTCAGAGACTTCATGCATACCTTTGGCTTCCGCCTCCTGGATTTTACTTCGAATGTGGTGGCGTGCATGGCCCTTTTCGCGCATCTCTATGAGGGCTTCACCGGGGTGCACCCCAACATGGCGCTCTTCCGCCAATACTTCGCCCCTCGGATCCAACCAGGGGGCGCCATCTCCGGTTGCATCGCCTGGGTCTCAAGATCCAAAGGAGCGTATCCGGAGGGCGCCATGAAGGAGAGGTGGGAAGAATGGCGGGTCCGGCGGTGCTGGATCGAGGAGAAGGACCCGTCGGCGTTCTGCGAAGTTCGTCGGGCGCCGCCGGTCCGCAGAAGCGAATTGAGCGACGTCGATGCTGATGACGAGAAGCTCACGGTCGCCACTACCAGGATCCTCCAGCTCACCGAGGCCGGCCTCACCCTTGAGATGATCGGGGCGGACTTCATCCACCGCCGGATCGCTCCACTGCATAACAAGGGGAGGCCAGCCTGGCTCTTCACAAACCCCGCCGACATCATGCGGCTTCGTCCCGGCCTTAACCACAACTTCACAGTGATGGGGCACGCCCATTTCTGCCAGCGGCTCTTCCAGCTTGATGTGGGCCGCAACGGCGAGGTCGAGTGGACCGGCAAGGTCGCGAGGGCCGCCGCGAAGGCCGGCAAGTACCTCAAGGGGCCTCTATTCAAGCTGCCGACGGGGTGGTCCCGTTGTGCAATAAGTCGCGCCGGTCCAATATCATTGCCATGATGCCGGACTGCAACGCGCATGGCCCCGACCCGAGCTGGATGGAGCCGGAGGATGTAGAGGTGTAGAAGTTCTTTGACACTCTGCACGAGGGGTACGTCAACGCCAACGCCGAGGGGCTGCTTGTCCAGGACACCACCCAGGCGGAGCTGGACTACATCGCCACCAGGGCGAGGGAGGCACAGCTTGCCAGGGAGGCCGGCAGCGCCGGCGGTGTAGAGGACAAGGCCGCGACGACCGCGGAGGAGGAGGAGCTCGCCCGGTGGGCGGCGGCCGCTGGGGGAGCCAGCAGCGCCGGCACCGAGGCTCCTCTGGTTGAAGATGTGACCGGCGAGTCGTCATCGGAGGAGGCCGTGATCGCAGGCCCGACGCCGGCCGTGGGGAGAGGGCGAGTCCTGCGGCGGGCCAGTTCCGGCGAGCCGGTCCGGCCCGACAGGGCTGCGTGGCCACAGCTGACCTTGGAGGGATCCGGGCGCCACACGAGGGCCGCAGCGGCAACCAAGCCGGTGAAGGCCGCGGTGAAGAAGAAGACAGCCGCCCTTCTTCGTCCACGCGTGCCCAGACACCACCTCCTTCTCCTCCTCCGGCGGATGTCGATACGAAGGTTACTTTTGATTATGGATCCCTCAGCCTGAGGAGGAAGAGGAAAACAACAGAGGAGGAGGCGGACGACGAGTAAGTATCTGGTTCCTTTTTGTTATCTCTGCCTCCTCAATCTGTGTTGCTCGTCTTGACTTGTCTTCATCTTTGCATGGACGTGGAGACGCTGGCCCAGAGAGTGAAGAGGGCCAAGCTCTCGGCGGGTGGCCAGCCCCCAGTTGGTACTTCGGGGGCGCCATTGGTGGTGTTGAGCAGTCCGGACAGTAGCCCCCGGCATCGCCCCCAGCGTAAGTTCATCACTCTTCCCCCGTTGACATGTGTCAGGGGCACGACACTTTGGTGCTGACCTTGCCAGGTATGCAGGAGGAGAGCAGCAGCAGGAGGAGCCACAGAGGGCTACTCCCAACACGCCGCCCCCATCGACCATGCCGCCCCGAGGGGCGTCCCCGGCAAGGGTGCCAGGCACCGGGCCCACGCACATGGAGGAGGAGGAGGAGAACTTGGGCACTGGCGGCTTTGCCTCGACGCCAAATGTTGGCGGGGAGGGGACTTCCATTTCCCAGCCGGGTACTGGCACAGGTAAGTCGTTCGCCGTTCGTCCCTCCTTCTTTTTCCTTCTGGCTCTTGGTCCTGGCCTTATCTCACCCCCTTCTTCGGCGTCCAGATTCCTCCTCGGTGAACCCAGAGGACGTGTATGCCATCATCGAGGGCGTCGCCAAGGCCACCGAGGCGGACGCCGAGAAGATCGCCGCCGAGGAGGCCGCCAGGGGCACTGCCGAGGACGCCGCCAAGGGGCCTACCGGGAAGGCCGACAAGGCTGCCGCTGAGGAGGCCGACAAGGGGCCTGCCGAAGAGGCCGGCGGGGCCGCTGCCGAGGAGGAGGAGTTGGCTGGTGACCAGCCTTCCTCTTCTACTGCTTCCGGCTCTGGCAAGTACTTGAGGGTGAGCGACGACTTGTTCGTCCATCTTCCAGGCGCGTCAAGCACCCGGACACCCGTTGAGGGAGAGGTGTTCGACGACGAAGTGCTTGCCGCTGCCGGGCTTGAAGTCATCGACGAGCCGATCGTTGGTGGCGACGGTTCGCAGGAAGCGCGGCTCCTCCATGCCATGGGCGCCAGCTTCCGGAAGCTCCAGGCGCTCCACCGCGCCCGCCTGGACATGGCTAAGTCCAGGACGACGGTGGTGGAGAAGGCGGAGGCGGACCTCCAGGAGCGCATTGCCGAGACGCCAGACTAGTTCTGCGAGGCCCACAAGGAGCTCAAGGCCGCTTAGGGCGAGCTGGCCAAGCGCGACGTGGAGCTCACCATGAAGCTCGCCGACGTCGAGATAGCTCAAGAGATGGCGAGGAACTTGGCCGCGGCCGCCGAAGCCGCCCGGACCCAGCACGAGGCCGTGCTGAACTGCCAGGAGGAGGATCTCGCTGCACGCGAGGGAAAGCTTGCCGCCATGCTTCGCGACAAGGATGCAGAGGTGGAGAAGCTTGTCTTGCAGTGGACCAGTGAGCTGGAGCAGAGGCACGAAGAGGCACTCAATGCCCAGGCCCAGGTTCACGCCGGCAAGGTGGAGGAGTTGGAGGCGGAGCGCGACGGGCTGAAGGAGCAGGCCCTGAAGCTGTCCCAGGAGAAGGACACGCTTAACAGTGCCCTGACAGAGGCGCAGGGCGCGGTTGTCAGCAAGGCTGGGGAGCTCTCCGAGGCCAACAACTCCATCAAAGACCTCAAGCTAAAGCTGGAGGGTCCCGAGAGAGGACCCTGGCCAAGGAGCTGGAGGCCGAGAAGCAGTTGCGGGAGAACGAGGGCCTCAACTTCACGGATCACGTGGCGGGCGAGAACTGTTGGCTCGATCGCCTCGCCACCGTCGCCAACCATTGGCTCGATCGCCTCGCCACCGTCGCCAACCAGGCCGCCGCGCAGCTGGCCATCATGGGGATGCCGGACGTGAGGTATGTCCCGGAGCGAAGCGTGAGCACCAATTGCAGCCTGACCATGTTCTTTGAGATGGTCGTCAGCGCTCTGGAGCGGCTCCACACCAACCGGGCGGCCTCACTGGCCGACGAGTCCCGGAGGCTTTCCCAGGATGCCATGACCAAGGTTCTCACCAAGGTGGCGCACTGGTACCCCGACCTCGACTTCGACGCCGCGCTGGACAGCTTGCCGGAGGGTACTGACCTCGCGACGCTCAGGGAGCGCATCAAGCCCATCATCAGCCGAGTTGGCTAAATTCAGAGGGTGGAGGGCCAGCGCCGGGATTAGGCACCCCGTTCTTTATCGCCGCTGCAGGTTCACAACCAAGACAATCACTATCTCTAGTTAGAACCGCAGCAACAATTCGATGTAATATAACTCTGCAGCACTTTCAGTATCATGCATGTTATTTTCCTGTTCGATTTTCCTTTGTATGTGCTCCCTACGTTTATCGCCGCTGTAGGTTCGCCGGCGCGTAAACCCAAGGCGGCGTCTTGGGGATGGATCCCCATTGGCCTGCCGGGTGTGCTTGCTGCCAGGCGAACCACCTTGCCGCCCTTAGCGCGGCCGCCCGAACTGTTGAGCTTGACTCGAGTCAGAGTCGGGAGCGTTGCCAAGTGCGGAAGGCTACCCCGCCACTGTCGACGCGGCCGCTTTGAGCTGTTGAGCGGACTCGAAACAGAACAAGGGTGTTGCCAATTGCGGGAGGGCCCCTTTGCGTGCAGGTTTCTCATACGTAGGCGAGATCTCCGAGGACGATAACCTTATGTATAGGAGGAAATAACTCAAAGATCTGCATGACTTAGCTTTCCTGTTGCCGAGCCGGCGTCGTTCCTCCGGCCACCTTCTTCTCAGGAGCCAAAGGTGATGAAGAACTGCTGGGCTAACTACTGGACCAGATTCTTACAATTGCGCCCCCTACCTGGCGTGCCAAAGATGTCGGTGTGGAACGACACCTATGGGATCACAAGAATCCCTACTACGGTTGCCGGAGCGCGGGGTTGCGAGAAGAGCAGGTCTAGTAGAGAGCACAAGGATCGTTTACCTAGGTTCGGGCCCCGAGGGTGCGTAAAACCCTAGTCCTGCTTTGGTGAGTGTATTTCAGAGATTCTTGAGCTCTCGAACTAGCTGTGGACAGTGCGTGGTTCGAAAGAGCCAGATCCTTCTCCATTATGCCATGGGCCTCCTTTTATAGTCGAAAGGGGCTGCCACAGTGGCACACAGGAGGTGGAAAGGCGTATAGTGCCCTGAGCTTATCGCTCGTATTACAGTACAAGACGCATTTAATGTGTAGCTTAGGTGTCCCCTTGCTTTATTGGGGACGGGGGCGAGCCCTGGCCAGCGATGCGTGCGGCGCCATGTAGGCAGGCAGGCAGCTGAGGTTGCGCGGTGGTGGAGCCTTCACGAAGATCTGCATGCCGCCACGCAGGCGCTCGATGAGTTGGCCTGGGAGCTGCATGTTGCCACGCAGGTGCCCGCCCAGCTGGTTGGGCTGGCAGCTGCATGTGAACGGGGGTGGAAGCTTGGTTGGCGTGGGCCTGGCGGTGGCCCCGCTGGCACCGTTGGTGAGGGTCTTCCCGGGTGGCCCGGCAAGGGTCTTGCCGTGGCGTGCTGTCGTCCCCGGCAAGGGCCTTGCCGGGGGTCTGGTGGCCTTCCTGGGCAAGGATCTGGCCGAGGATCGTCGTCTTCTAACCCTCATCTGATCTTGAATATGTCTTCACGAAGATCTGCATGCCACCACAGAGGTGCCTTCCCGAGCCCTGGCCCCACGTGGATGATGGCATTGGGGACCGTGGGCTCAAGGGTGGCTCGCTCTGTTGGTGTGGGGCGAGCTGCCTCGGCAAGGGTCTTGCCGGGGCTGCTGAGGCTGCCCCCGGCAAGGGTCTTGCCGGGGGAACCTGCTTCGTCCCTCTGCTCTTGGTGGTCTTGGCCTCGGCGGTTGCTCTGATTATCTTGGGCTTCCGTCTTACCTTGGCTCACCTCCCCTGTTCTGCTTGGCGTGACCGTAGGCGCGGCTCCGACTACCCGTCCACAGGTATAGGGGTACAAAAACTCACCCCTCTTTTTGTACACCGACATAGTATCCTTGAGATCCTTGTCGTAAACTTCGCCAATGCGTCCCATGGCGATGTGGGCTGCCATGCTCTTTCCCAGACTCCAGGTTGGGGCATCAAAGGAAAACTGTCAGGACCCCGATTCTAAGTCACACCGATATAGCACGTAACACCTCATATCACTTTGTGGCCTCACGCACGGTATTCCCACGGGTGTAGCCTTACCTGGCCCGGGACCGTTTGCGCCTTTTGGCTCACGTATATGATAGTGTCGCTAGCATCCATATGACAGAGAACCCGGGCCGACATGACTAGTCGTGAACCCAAAGTGGCACTAACTTACGGGGACAGGCATACGTGAATCAACATCGAGCATGTCGGTCAGTAGCGTGTGAATCCGGGCTGTAGCACTGGGCTAACAGGACTCCGGGAACCCGGGCTGTAGCAGGCTAGGAAGGACTCCGGATGTCACCGCATGACATTTCCCCGAAGGGACAGACACAGGAACGAAGTGAATCACATGCCGGCCAGTCAAGTGTTCCGAAGCAGTAGTGCTGGGCTAGCAGGACTCCGGTGAACCGGGCTGTAGCAGACTACTATGGCTCATGGAAGCACAAGACTACATTTCCCCATAAGAGAGGCTACCAAGGATAAACAACTAGGTTGTCGGATCCCACACATACCAAGCATTTCAATCATACACACAATATGCTCGATATGTGTAAATACAACATGGCATCACAACATAACTCTACGACTCAAGTATTTATTCATTAGGCTCCGAGGAGCCAAGATATTACAAGCATTGGTCTCATGACCCAACATTCAAAGCATACAAGTCAAAGCACATGCGGAAGCTTAACATGTCTGAGTACGGACATCTACAAATGAAAAAGGCTGAGAAACCTGACTATCTACCGGATCCTGCCGAGGGCACAAGATCATAGCTGAGGTAACAAGCTAAACGTCGAAGTCCACGCGAAACTACTAGCGAGACCGAAGTCTCTCTGCAAAACATAAAATAAGCAAACGTGAGTACAAATGTACCCAGCAAGACTTACACCAGAACTATCTACATATGCATCGGTGTCAATAAAGGGGTGGTGGAGTTTAACTGCAGCAAGCCAGCTTTGACTCTGTGGCTAACCTGAACTACGACTGCAAGCAACTCTTTTGAGGTGGCGCACACGAGTCCGCATATTCACCATATCAATACACCACTATGGATCCGCTCCAGTCTACCTACGAGAACGCCATCCATAGCACTCACACTTATCTTGCGAGTTTTAGAGTATCCACTTTAAGTTATCTATGAACTATACAGGCAACCCAAAAGTCCTTTACCGCAGACACGGCTATTCGAATAGATGATGTTAACCCTGCAGGGGGTTTACTTCTTCACACACGCTCTCGCCACTTACCACCATGTACACGTTGTGTATCTCGGCAACCTTCAAGCGGAAGCCTGGCGAGGGAGTCGGCCACGACCTGACTAACCATGCAAGTGTCTAGTCCAGGTTTATCGCCTATTCGGCTTCCATCCGCAAGGAGATCCGGCCGGGGTGTCGCTCACGGCCCCAAACGATGTGTGCAGGGTTCCCAAGCCCACCTCGACGGATGGATCTACGCTTGGTACACCGTGCCACAATGTCTAGTCTGTCCCAAGCCCACCTGTACCGGGTGCCACTTGGTAGACTACTAACACAACCTACAAACACCAGAAACTAGTTACAACTCCTGGACAGAGATCGAGGCGGTTAATAAGCCGAGAGGGGTCGAGTTACCGGAACCCAATGTGTGGTAGTAACTATTCATGGATCACAAACACATAACTCAGTTCCTGAGGACGGTTGCAATGAGACAACCCACCATGTACTCCTACATGGCCTCTCACCGCTACCTTTACCAAATTGTGTTCACGCACTTAGCTCTCAACAGTAGGACATGTTCACACATTCCAATTCATCCCCGATGAACCAGACCTGACTCAACTCTAAGCAGTAGAAGGAATGACAACAAGCATGAATGAGTAGGCACATTAGGGCTCAAACAACTCCTACTCATGCTAGTGGGCTTCATCTATTTACTGTGGCAATGACAGGTCATGCAGAGGAAAGGGGTTCAGCTACCGCAGCATGTAACAGATGAATCGTTGTTGTCCTCATGCAGTAAAAGAGAGCAGGAGCGAGAGAGTGGGATTGTATCGGAATGAACAAGGGGGGTTTTGCTTGCCTGGCACTTCTGAAGATAGCATTGTGTCTTCATCAGTGTCAGCGATCACAGCGTCGGAACAACGTCTACCGAGGGGGAACAACACCGGCAAACAGAGAATAAACACAATCAATGCAATGCACAATATGATGCATGAACATGGCATGTATATGTGATGTTGTTTGTGCTAATGCAAACAACAACAAGTTCAATGGACGGGGGTATAGTAGGTAATTAAATCACAAACATTTTTTTGTATTAACCGTATGTGTATGTGTCCTTTCGTCCTCCTCTCGCATGTCTTGTCACCCCGCTACCGCAGACGGCTTATAGCGCAAGCTTGCACAGCGCGCGAGAGCGTTCTTTTGGCCAAACGGTGGCTCGAAGTGGCACCAATGAATCATCGGTGAGCCCGTTCCCGCGCAACCTCGCAGGTCCCCACGCAAGCTTCCCACTCGACTCGGTGAAATCCCCCAAAATACCAGTGCTTACCGGCCTGCTATATAAACCCTCACGGCCGGCGAGTCCTGCGTCGCATTTTCTCCTCCCTCCCTGTAGCTTATCTCGTCTGCTTCTCCCACAATCGCCAATGGCACTGGTCCGTCGTCGTTGCTCAGCCACTCCACCGTCATGAGAGGACAGCTCTAGCTGGGAGGCAACACCGCGGTGGCGGCTCAGTCCCCGGCATAGTGTAATGCACGTGGCGTCCCTGTTGGGTGTGCGTGGAACACCCACCACACGCTCCGCCGCCGCTGCCCGTCGGCAGCTGTTGTCGGCCGCTGTTGCCGCCACACCACCATTGAAAGCCAGGGACATCGCCCGCTCCGCCGCCACGACCCGTAGGCGGGAGGTGGCCGTCGTGGCCGTTACCCCACTGCCGGCCATCACCCGCTCCGCCACCGCGGCCCAAAGGCGGGAGGTGGCCGTCGTGGCCGCCACCCCATCATCCTCCGCTGTGGACGCCAGCCCACCATCGACCGCCGGGATCTTCACCCGCTCCGCCACCGCCGCCGAAGTAGGGAGGCGGAGGTGGAGGCCCGCACGTGCGTCAGCGACCTTGCGCGCTACATCGAGTTCCTACGGGAGGAGGAGGAGCGCCTCGTTGAGCATGTAAAGAGCCTTACCGCAGCCGTGGCCGCATCACACACCAACGCAGAGGCAAGGAATCAGGAGATCTACGAGTAGTCCGGCCGCTTAGAGAGGGATCGTCTGGAGCGGCAGTGGGCATTCGAGCTGGCGAGCATTGTTGAACGTACAACAGCAGTAGGCACCGTATTGAAGTTGCCCAACTCGTTGGTAGGCTCCTCCTCCTCCTCTGCCTCTTACTAAGCATGCTTGGCAGAGGAGAGGCTGCCGGAAGTAGCACAAAGCCCCTCCGTAGTAGTAGTAGTATTTAGGGGCTATTTTGTTCAGTTCATCTGACTATAGATGTGGTGGAACTGTACAATGTACTTAAAATTAGCTAGTATATATAGTTGAACTAGCTATTTCAGTACGTGGTTGGCAACAATTGGGGAAAAGTTTGGAAGGCTCAGCTGTCGAGTTGAACTATTTGTATAAATTAAGAACGACTACTTAATCTATGATGAAATCTATGCTTAATTACTGAATTTTAGTTCCAGAAATTAGATAGTGCTAGTGATTTCTATCTGCATATTTTGACAAATCGCAGTGTTACAAGGATTGACAAATGGCAATGTTACTAGATCAATAAGTGTCAATCTTTCCAGTTTGACAAATGGCAACATACCCAATATGATAGATGCAAATCTTACCAAATTGTTTGTATGGGGTTGCACATGGGTCATCCAAAACAAACTTTTGCGTTGAAGGGATGCACAAATCCTGTGCTGCGAATTTTTCCTCGACTTAAGGGGGAAGACCATAGCTCTCACTTTCCATACGGGTGTTCTATCTAAAACGTTTGCGATCAAGAGCTGCAGAAATCCTGCTCGGCACATTTTCTCTTGGCTTCCTGGGGAAGCTGTCGGTTTGCATACAGGTGTTCTAACTAAAACGTTTGCATACAGTGGCAACTATTTGTTTCAAAATGCCTATGTTGGCTGTTATTCGAGTGCGCCTTCTCTCAAAATGGACACGAAAAATACCACAACATGTCGGGTGCCATTCCATAATAGCATACCAAGTTTCATGAATTTCAGCGAGTTTTGGGTTTACTAGATTTTAAAAACAAAGTATCTCAACATTTTGCCGGCAATCTACAGTGCCCTGGTGTTTGAAATTCATTCCCATTTCTTGCATGGGACCTAAGCATACACCCAAGGACATAGATTTGATTTTTCAACCAATTTATATGCACTGGAGCATGTGCATGTCCTTCAAATTTGAATTATCCACATAAAACTCCTAGAAAACCCAGTTAATTTATAAAATATCCAAACGAACCCCGAAAAATTCCAAAATTTAACACAACACTCCTGTTGTTCAACGTTGACACTAGAAAATTTTTGAAATCAATAAAAGGCAATGAATATCGTTTCGTCCCCAAAGGTGGCATGTTCCCTACCGAAACCATCACGCTTGTCGTGAGAAGCTGTGGTTGTGAGAAGCTTATACCAAAACCTGCCCCAAATGGGACAAAAATTTTACCACGGCATGTTGATGCCGCTCCATGACAGCATGCCAAGTTTCATGAATTCCAGACGAGTTTTGGATTTACTAGAATTTAAAACCAGGTATCTCAATGTTTGCGGCCGAGTGACGGTGGGAGGGTGTTTGAAATTCATTCCCATTTCTTGCATCGGACCTAAGCATGAAACCAAGGAACAAATTTGTTTTTTCAACTAGTTTATATGCACTGCAGCATGTGCGTGTAGTTCAAATATCAATTGTGCACATAAAATGCCTGGAAAACCTAGTTAATGTATAAAAATGTCTAAACGAACCCCGAAAAATTCCAAAATTAAACACAACACTCCTGTTGTTCTATGCTGGCACTAGAAATTTTTTGAAAGCAATAAGAGGCAACGGATATAGTTTCGTCCCCAAAGGTGGCACGTTCCCTATCGAAACCATCACGCTTGTTGTGAGAAGCTCTGGTTTTGAGAAGCTTATACCCCAACCTACCCCAAATGGGACAAAAAATTTACCACAGCATGTTGATGCCGCTCCATGATAGCATGCCAAGTTTCATGAAGTTCAAACGAGTTTTGGATTTACTAGAATTTAAAAAACCAGATATCTCAATGTTTGCGGCCGAGTTCCGGTGGCAGGGTGTTTGAAATTCATTCACATTTCTTGCATGGGACATAAGCATGCAAATAAGGACACATATTTGATTTTTCAACTAGTTTATATGCACTGGAGCATGTGCATGTAGTTCAAATTTGAATTATGGACATAAAATGCCTGGAAAACCTAGTTAATGTATAAAAATGTCCAAATGAACCCCAAAAAATTCCAAAATTCAACACAACAATCCTGTTGTTCTATGTTGACACTAGAAAATTTTTGAAAGCAATAAGAGGCAATGGATATCATTTCGTCCCCGAAGGTGGCACGTTCCCTACCGAAACCATCATGCTTGTTGTGAGAATCTTATACCCAAACCTGCCCCAAATGGGACAAATTTTTTACCACAGCATGTTGATGCCGCTCCATGATAACATGCCAAGTTTCATGAACTTCAGACGAGTTTTGGATTTACTAGAATTTAAAAACCATGTATCTCAATGTTTTCGTCCGAGTGTCCGCGGCAGGGTGTTTGAAATTCGTTCCCATTTATTGCATGGGACCTAAGCATGCAACCAAGGACACATATTTGATTTTTCAACTAGTTTATATGCACTGGAGCATGTGCATGGAGTTCAAAATTGAATTATGCACATAAAATGTCTGGAAACCCCAGTTAATGTATAAAAATTTCCAAACGAACCCCAAAAAATTCCAAAATTAAACACAACGCTCCTGTTGTTCTATGTTGACACTAGAAAATTTTTGAAAGCAATAAGAGGCAACGGATATCGTTACGTCCCCGAAGGTGGCACGTTCCCTACCAAAACCATCGCGCTTGTTGTGAGAAGCTTATAGCCAAACCTGCCCCAAATGGGACAAAACATTTACCATGGCATGTTGATGCCGCTCAATGATAGCATGCCATTTCATGAATTTCAGAAGATTTTTGGATTTAATAAAATTTTAAAACCAGCTATCTCAATGTTTGCGCCCGAGGGATGGTGGTAGGGTGTTTGAAATTCATTCCCATTTCTTGCATGGGACCTAGGCATGCAACCAAGGAGACATATTTGTTTTTTCAGCTAGTTTATATGCACCCGAGCATGTGCATGTAGTTCAATTATGCACATAAAATGCCTCAAAAACCCAGTTAATGTATAAAAATGTCCAAACGAACCTCGAAAAATGGCAAAATTAAACACAACACTCCTGTTGTTCTATGTTGACACTATAAATTTTTTGAAAGCAATAAGAGGCAACGGATATTGTTTCGTCCCCAAAGGTGGCACGTTCCCTACCGAAACCATCATGCTTGTTGTGAGAAGCTCTGTTTTGTGAGAAGCTTATACCCAAACCTGCCCCAAATGGGGCAAAAAATTTACCACGGCATGTTGATGCCGCTCCATGATAACATGCCAAGTTTCATTAATTTTAGACGAGTTTTGGATTTACTAGAATTTAAAAACCATGTATCTCAATGTTTGCGGCCGAGTGACGATGCCAGGGTGTTTGACATTCATTCCCATTTCTTGCATGGGATGTAAGCATGCAACCAAGGACACAGATTTGATTTTTCAACCCGTTTATATGGACTAGAGCATTTGCAGGTAGTTCAAATTTGAATTATGCACCTGAAATGCCTACAAAACCAAGTTAAAGTATAAAAACGTCCAAACGAACCCTGAATAATTCCAATTTTTTTACGACACACCTATAGTGCATGTTTGCTGCCGATAACAGTTCTAGCAATTAAAACACCATCCTTTGCACCTGTGACCCGATTACGTAATTCAAATCAAGCTGATAAATTTAGTAGATCGCACACATTTTATTATCACCAAACGTGTGAGATGCAGAACAAAATATCTTGGAGCACCGTCGGTGTATAATACGCCTATGGCTTACGCGAGAAGGTGTGTCGGCTACAGTCCACGGTCGGCGTGTCAAGCACACTAGCTCACTCCCCAAATATTATTTCATTATTCATTCATCGCCGGTGAAAGATAGGGACGTGGACCCGCGTCATGAGGGCAACTTCAGGGGCCCACTCCGGCGAGAGCACGGCCGCAGCCGCCAGGCGCGTGCTAACAAGCTTCGTGAGGGCAAGCGCAATCTGCGTCCGGGCGGCCAAGGCAGCCCAAACGGCCGTTGTTGCTTCTCAGGCGGCCGCAGCAGCATCTGCCTCGGGGATAGCAACTGGCAAGAGTAGCACAGCAGCTGTCCGTTCCGCAGGGGCGGCCTTAGCCCTGATGGAGGCCGCCCACTACCATGTTGAGGCCGTCCATGCCCAGCTCGTGGTAGTCACCGCACAAATCGAACGAAGCTTCTCCGAGAATGGTCGGCAACCCACGGCTGAAGAGTTGGCAATCACCGAGAGAGTTCGAGCAGCCGTCCGTTCCTGCGCAGCATACCTTGCCACGACGGAGCCCGCCAAAGCCCAGATCGTGGCCGCCCACGCCCAGCTCGTGGCGGCCTATTCCAAAGATACGGCGGGCGTGGATGGCGAGATGCTTGCCGAGTATGGTGCAATTGATGCCATGGAGCCCCTTCCCTACGAGACCGTCGGGCGCGAGCTGGACATGGAGGCGGCGACGGAGATCGACGAGCACCAACCGTAGTAGTACTCTTTGTTTTGTTTAATTAAGAGCGCCGGTCTTTAATTTGTTAGAGTAATGTTTAGGTCAGCTAGCTCTATTTAATTGCTGAACTTGCTTCATTAAGAAGTGTGGGTGTGATGTAGTCTCCTTTGTGTACCCAAATTATGCAATGACGTGGATGACCACTATAACCAGGGAAATTTGATCCAAAATTTTTGACGTTCAAACTCATCACACACGGGTTAAGCTATCTGAATCATTTGTGAGGTTCACATATCGTACACAGTTTCGAATAAGGGACCGTGTGTGATGACAGTTTGCACGCCAGTTTTTTTGCTGAAGCGATTCCAAATTTTCGGCTTCCGCGGAAATATCTACCTCCCCGCGCCCCCTTACCAAAAGCCACATTTCCCCTGTTTCTGCTTTCCTTTCCAAGTTGAAACCTTCACTCCTTGCTTGCAGCGCCGCCTCCTCGCCGGTGACCCTTCTTCACGCTGCTCGGCCTCATCTATCCAGGCAGGTAATCCAGACCCGACCCCCATCCTCCTCCTCCTTCCACATCCCACATGCCCCGACCGCCGGCACGACACCTTCCACCCAAATGATCGACCCCTCCCCCTTCACCAAATAAGCGCCACCCTAAGCCATGGTGCGCACGCAGTATAGCCAGGATCTCAAGGAGCATTTGGCAGCGGAGCAGCAAATTGCGGCCGCACGCGCGGATGAGGTCACGATGGCTGCCATTCGTGTCGACCCCCAAATCTTGGAGGCGCAGCTCACCATCGAGGCCACCATCGATGCCTCACGCACCGATGACGCGACGCGGTTGGCTGTTTGGTTCAATTCTACAATGCGATGTTCAATTGTTGTGGGTGCATTCTGTTATTGTATACCATGTGAGAAATAAACCGAATTGGACTGTACTAAATACATGAAAAACAAACACAATTGCTATATTCCCAAGTTGTTAAGCATGCTTGGTTTGGTTAACAGTCTGATCTTCTATTAGGAGTGTGTTATATTGTGCAATGTGGTGCTCAGTTAATGTTTGGTTCATTTGTTGTGGCGTTTAGTTAAATGCTTGGTTCAATTCTGCAATGCGATGTCCAATTGTCATGGGTAGAATTTTGTATTGTTGTGCATGTGAGGAATAAATCGAATTTGGCTGCACTTAATACATGAGAAACATATACAAGTGCTATATTTCCTAGTTCTTAATCATGCTTGGTTTGGATAAATGGGTTCTCCGTGTGGCTTGAGTTAATCTGATGAATCTGGAATGTGCTTATTTTTCATCAACATATTTTACGGATAGCATGCGAACCCTTACTTAACCTGATGACTAACTACCTTATATGTGTTGCAGGGAAACAATGGGAAGCACTGAGGTTTACAATCAAGGTTAGCACGTGCTTGGTCCGTTGTCTAATAGCACCTTATTGTGCAATTGCAGGAACCATTCTAATATTTAGGTTTTTAAAAATTTGGTCTTGCACATGTAGGTCCTACTGTCAGAGGTTTTGACCCACTGTTTGACCCTTTTTGCATATGGGGAAATGAGTTGTCCATGAATATCAGTCAAGTCAAGAAACTCAGAAAGATTGTTAGGATAAAGAAATTAGCGACAAAAAACAACAAGATCTTTGTCTGCACAATGAAGAAGACATCAGTTCACTACAGGATGGTACTAACAATTATACCTTGCCTTTTTTATTCCTTTGCCCCATTTCCAATATAGAGAAGATAATTATGCACATCCTTCTTTTCAGGCCTTTCCAAAGCAGTTCACTGATGATTACCTCTCAAACCACCTATATGGTCAGGAGGTGAGGCAGGTATTCATACAACACCCACGGTTCAATATTGAAGTGTTCCTAAAGAGGACGAAGGATGGACGGTCAATCATCCACAGGCACTGGCCTAAAGTTACAAAGACCTTCAACATCAATGAAGGCTCAATATTCGACTTCTGCTTCAACAATTTCCAGATGAGATACATATGTCTATGTACCGTCTATGATGCTAATTTCGAAAGGTTATAGATGTTGCATGTGAAACTTGGTGCTGGTGTAGTTGTGTAATGGGGTAGCTGAGTGCTTGAAGGTATATATTTAGATGGTGTACTCTGATGTATTTCAATTATGAAAATGAAATATATTGTGTTCTTAATATGAAATGTCTATTAGATTAAAAAATGGATTATTAATAATTGGATAATTAGCCTACTAATTTGGTTTTTCTATTGCAAACGGTTATTGAGAAAACACCGTGTGTGATGCATTCAATAACGCACACAATTTATAGGAATAAACCGTGCTAGATTAATAAACAATCACACACGACATCATCTTGAAAACTATTTGCGGTAGGCCACCTGGCGCAAACGTTTACCACATAAAAACTGTGTGTGATGGACAGCCTTTGCCACACAGTTTCTTCTACGCACCATGTGTGATGCATTCAATAATGCAAATGATAACAGTGTTAATATCGTGTGCAATGTCAACGCTACCACAAACGATTTAACGGGGAAAATTGTGTGTGATGTACCTATGAACGGAAACATTTTCCTTGGAGCGACTGTGTCGGATGTACATACGAACGGAAAGGTTTAGCGGGGACTGACTTTGTGGGATGTACTTGCGACCGGAAATAATATCGCATGTATAATTGTATTTTTTTAGTTCTATTGTACGTATTTCCATATTTGAGCGCTCGCCGGTTGCACACGACCTCATTTTGTCGAGTGTGCATGCCAGGAGGGCATATCCCCGACGGTTTCTGGGTCGTGTGGGAAGGACCCCCTATCGCCGTCACTCACTAGGCGACGGTTCCAAATGTCGTCGCAGAAAGGGGTTAAAAACCATTTGTATAGCACCTTGATGTACTAGTGCAGGGACACCGATGTGGACACGGTCTCGACACGGGAAGTACTTCAACCGGGTAAGACTTTCCTGAAAGCTGGCATGACACGCCAGGTCAGTACATTGAATGTACTTGCAAGATCACAACAGGTAAAAGCATAATTACAAACAATAATATGACAATTAAGCAGGTTAAATGCAATGATTCAACATACTACTCATGAAGTGAACATGCTTGTGCACCGAGTCCCTCGGACTCGCTTACCATACAGGTTACCTCGTAACCAATCTCATCAATACGGTGATCGCTCCCAGTGTCACATCCTAGCTAGTTCATGCATTAGAGTGTTGCATCATGTCTACTTTTCACAGAAACTTGAAATGGGGATGACAGAAACCCCCAGCACCCCCTGAACACAACTAGGGTTTACTAAAATCCTTTTCAATGAACATGAAATGCCCTTCATAAATGTTCACCATCTTTGGTCCTGGCTAAACCCTCTGCCAAAAGTGGTTTCATATTTTTGGAGGCTATTCTGGATTTTTGCACCAAGCCATAAGTATTTGCATTTGGGCAATTTGAATCCTATAAATATTTTAAAATGCCCAAATAATCTTGAAGGTATTGTTAGGCTGTTGAGAATATTTTCAAATGTGCCTCTGAATATTTTCAGGTTTTTCCTAAATGGAATAGTATTTCTACTATTTCAAAACACAGAACAGAAACAAATAAAAAGAAAAACAGAAAGCAGAGAGAGAATCTTACCTGGCAGCCCACTGGCCGGCCCAGCACTGTGCTGGCCCGTGCCAGTCAGCTGCTTCCTCCCGCCAGAGCAGGCAGAGAGGTGACGCCGGCGTGCGCGAGCTCGCCACGGCGCCACCTGCTTGCCGCTTCGCCCGTGGACGAGCTGGACGACCTCCACGTCGCGCCCCCGAGCCCCTGGACACCTCCATTCGTCCCCTGCACCTCTCCCTCGCCTCCCTCCACCATGGCCGACGCAGCCGCTGCCACCTCGCCGACGTAGCCGTAGCCACCGCCGTCTCCGCGTCACTGGACCATGTCCAGCAGCTCCGCCGTCGCCTTCTCCTTTGAGCAGGTCGGGCCCCGAGCGCTCGCTTGCCCCGAAGCCACTGCTCCGACCTCGCCTTCACCGCCCACCGCCGGAGATCCCCTTCGCCGTCACCACCGCAGCAGTTCGTCCCCGACAGCACCACCTAGCTCATCGCCTTTGCCGTGAGCTTCTGCCCCTTCCCCTTCCTCTCATTCTTGCTGCCGCCCTCTGCCTCGACCGCAACAAGCAGCACCGCACGCGCCGCTGCCAAGCTCGTCGCCGACGATGCTCCGGCCACCCAACGGGCACGCCACCATGCCCAACGAGTTCACCTCGTCACGTAGGCCATGTAGGACCTGGCCTTGAGCCTCCAAGAGCACCACAACGACGGGTTCGACCTCACCCGTACCCCGGCAGCCGCACAGCTCGTCGCCGGCGTCATTTCCGGCGACCCCGAGCTTCACCTCCACCACCAACCAACGCGGGATGCTCCCAGCTACGCGTAGGTGCCCTCCGCCGCCCTTTTGGTCGCCGAAGGAGAAATCCCGCAGCCTCCGCCACATCTGGGCGTCGCCGGCGGCTAAACGCCAGCGAGTCAGCGTGGTTTGACCACGGGTTTGACTCCCTAGAGTCACTGACAGTGGGGCCCGCCTGCTAATTAACTTGAGTTAGAGTTAAATTAATTCTAATTAGTTTAGGTAACTAACAGTGACACTGACACAGGGGACCCACACGTCAGGTTTGACCTGGACCGCCCCGTTGACCGCTGACGTCATCATGACACACTGCTGACACAATAAGTAATTTAATTACTGGAATTATTTCTATACAGGAAATTCCAGAAAATATCACAAACTTAAAAAAATCATAGAAAATAATCTATAGCTCAGAATGGAAATATTTACATATGAAAAATGATCAGAAAAATCCATTCTATCCATCTGTACTCGTTTCATGCATGTTTAAGCAAATTAACCTGTTGTTTAATGCAGAACAAGATAAAGCACTAATAAGGGCCATTATGAACTTGGAATTTGAATCTTTGATTCAAAATAGTCCAAACCCATTTGGTCTTAGTTGCATTAGCCCAATGCATTCATTTTGCCATGTCTCATGCATGCTTCATATTGTTGCACTTTGCTTGGTCTTGATTGTGCTTCGATGTGTTCTTCGTGGTAGGTTCTGCCTCCGAGGATATTCACGAGTATCCAACTGAAGGGCAGTATTCCACCACTACTCCGTCAGGCAAGCAACCCAATGATCATTTCGATACAAACCCATCTTCTTGCTTCTGCTCTCATTTACTGCATTAAGACAACGCGATTCAAACTGCTGTGTGTTGCGGTAGTTGAACCCACTTTCCTTTGCATGACCTGTCATTGCCACAGTAACTAGATGAAACCCACTAGCATGTGTAGGAGTTGATTGAGCCATGTTGTGTTCCTACAATGCTATGCTTGCTACGCTTAGAGTCGTGTCAGGTCTGGCTCATCAGGGTGATGAACGAGAGTGAAAGCGTGTGTCGGTAATGAGAGTGAGGTGTTGAATACGTTTGGTAAAGGTATCGACGAGAGGCCATGTAGGAGTACATGGTGGGTTGTTTCATTGAGACTGTCCCTAAGAACTGAGATCTGTATGTGTGATTTAAGATTCAGCTACTACCACGCATCGGGCCCGAAACCAATGGACCCCCTCGGCTTCTTAATCACCCTTGTCCTCTGTCCAGGAGTTGCACGTAGTTTCTGGTGTTTGTAGTAAGCTGGAGGCCGTGGACAGCGCTGACCCGCGGGGTGGGCTGTGATGCGGTAGGCTCGTGGCACGGTGTACCGAGTCGCCCGTTTGGTGTCCCGGGAACCCTGCACACATCGTTTGGGGCCGTATGTGGAAACCTCGGCCGGACTCCCTGCGGATGGAACCTGAATAGGCGATAAACCTGGACTAGAGACTCGAGTGTTTAGGTAGGCTGTGGCCGACACCCACGTTGGGCTTCCGCTTGAAGGTTGCCGAGTACACGTCGTGTAACGACGGTAAGTGGTGAGAGCGTGTGTGACGAAGTACACCCCTGCAGGGTATAAAACTATTCGAATAGCCACGTCCGCGGTAAAGGACTACTTGGTCGATTATGCAGTTCAGACAAGTAAATGGATACTACTAAAAGCCTCAAGATAAGTGTGAGTACTGCGGATGGCTCTCTCGTGGGATGACGAGGGAGGATCCACGGTGGAGTATTGAGATGGTGATTAGTGGACTCGTGTGCGAAAACTATTTTACAAGTGGTGTCTCGTAGGATAGCTTAGCCAAGAGTCAAAGCTGGCTTGCTGCAATAACTCCACTACCTTCTTGAGAATGAACATGTATAGTAGGATCTGTTGTAAGACTTGCTGAGTACCTTTGTACTCATGTTGCTTCAATTACTGTTTTCAGACGACAACACCGCCCCTTCCGATGGGTTCTATGTAGATCTCGACGATGACGAGTGACTTGCCACCCAGGTGGTCATCTAAGCTTGTGAAGGGCCTACGTAGATAGACAGGCTTCGCCAAGCCTTCTTTCTTTCTAGTGTCTGTACCCACACAAGTTGCTTCCGCATGTGCTTGTATGATTGTATGACTTGAGTGTCGGGTCATGTGACCCCTATCTGTATGAACATGTTATGTATGGCTCTCCGGAGCCCTTTAAATAAAGTACTTTGAGTTGTAGAGTTTTGTTGTGATGCCATGTTGTATTTACACATATCGAGCATATTGTGTGTATGATTGAAATGCTTGGTATGTGTGGGATCCGACAATCTAGTTGTTTATCCTTGGCAGCCTCTCTTATGGGGAAATGTAGTCTAGTGCCTCCTTGAGCCATAGTAGTCCGCTACAGCCCGGTTCACCGGAGTCCTGCTAGCCCAGCACTACTGCTCTGGACACTTGACTGGCCGGCATGTGTTTCACATCGTTCCTGTGTCTGTCCCTTCGGGGAAATGTCACGCGGTGACATCCGGAGTCCTGCCTAGCCTGCTACAGCCTGGGTTCCCGGAGTCCTGTTAGCCCAGTGCTACAGCCCGGATTCACACGCTGCTGACCGACACGTTCGATGTTGATTCATGTATGCCTGTCCCCATACGTTAGTGCCGCTTTGGGTTCACGACTAGCCATGTCGGCCCGGGTTCTCTGTCATATGGATGCTAGCGACATTGTCATATATGTGAGCCAAAAGGCGCAAACGGTCCCGGGCCATGGTAAGGCGACACCCATGGGAGTACCGTGCGTGAGGCCGCAAAGTGATATGAGGTGTTACAGGCTAGATCGGTGTGACTTAGAATCGGGGTCCTGACACCCAGATCACAACGGAATCCTCTTTGGTTCCGACAACAACCACAATGGAAACCAACTCTTTGGTTCAATAAACAACCTTCTTCATGGTTTCAACAACCTCATTACATAACTAGTGCCAATCATATAACTTTAGTGTGCAAGATTAAATTATTTATGTTGATCCATGGTGTGACGTACTACGAACTGGGTTCGTAACCAAGGACGCGGCTATCGATAGATTTAACACACACTCTGTAGAGGTTAGTACACCGCACCCACATCACGGAATCCATGGCCTCGAACTCCCATTCGGGTGGACCAACGGCATTCCGACAGAACCAACCCATTGTCATGACACTCTCCCCGCCACTCCAACCAACTACCATCTAGGCTAAGTCATGGGTGGCCCCGATGTCAACCCGTGACATCCACGGCCACCGTCGTGGAAAAACTTAAACGGTCCCAAACGGGGACAAGGTACCATAACAACAACAACGGGCACACAAGGTTATGTCTGCTTACCGGGCCAGGGTACCGCACGCCCATAACCTTCCCTCATTGGAGGCACCGACCAGAGGCATGACAATGGCCCAAATAAAGGCCTTCCCATAAAGGCAAATGTGGTTTCACTGGGAAGCTCGATTCGGTGGCACCATGACTCCATCAACATTATATTCAAGTTGAACTATCATCAGGTCTAACTTCAAATGAAAGAACTCGAGCCATCATGTGCCATGAACATGCAAATATCTGACATGCAACTACATTCACATAGCACTAAATGAAACGGATCAACATCATAGAATCATTCTGCATGAACTACTAATCACTTTAGAGACCCTGGTTTTAACTCACTGGTTTTAACCCAATCATTTTTAGTTATGCCTTTATGTGAAAATGATAAATCATTCATGAAAATAATACCGATCATAATCAAACCATAGTCATGCTACCAAAGATAACTTTACTGCATCACACTAGTCCATGCACTCAAGTACTACATCAAGCTAGGCAATTCAAGCATAACAAATGAACTAACATAATCAATATTTATTAAATGATTAAATGCATGAAATAAACCATATTCAAGTTGGAAAATCATATTTATTCAAATGACACCATGAAAATATTTGTGTGGCTTGCCTTAGCATAGAGGAGGGTCACACTCCTCCTGGTTATCCTCAAGGCAAGCTTCTCCTTCTGAAATTAATTAAAAACAACAAAAGAAAATATCAAGAACCCTTCTGAAATTCACCAGAAATTCTAGACAATAGGAAAAAAAATCTCAAATTTGGTGTGCTGCTAGAGTATTTCAATACAAAACCAATGCAAAAAGAATCAACTCATTTGGAATTATAGATTAGGAGTTAGGCCTGGTCTAAGTTTTTGGTCAAATTTGAACTAAATTTGAATAAAACGAAAATCCAGGGGGTGACCTCGAAGACGTAATCCAGGGAATATGCCTCCACTCGTACCGCTTCGGGCGTGAGTGGAGAGGCTGATGGCGGGCCCCATGCGTCAGATCTGGAAAGAGAGAGAGAGGGAAATAGAGGCGGGGCGGCGTGTCGCCGGTGTTTCTCTAGTGAAGAGAGGTTGGGGGCCACCATGGTAAGGATGGGGAGGTACGCAAGGCGACGGTGAACACGCACATACCCGAAACGCGGCAAGGACTGGACAGACGGGGTCGGCGAGGTCGTCTCCAGCGGCTGCAGTGGACGGAGCTCGTCGGGGAAGAAGATGTTGGCATCGTGAGGTCGCTCCGGTGGCTCCAGCGGTGTTAGCGAGCACCAGTGGACCACCAAGAACACGCCCACACAGTTAGTCGAGCTCGAGAAGTAGTGGAGAAGTACGGGACAGAGAAAGGGGATCGCTGATACGTCTCCAACGTATCTATAATTTTTGATTGTTCCACGCTATTATAATATCTGTTTTGGATGTTTATGGGCTTTATTATGCACTTTTATATTATTTTTGGGACTAACCTATTAACCCAGAGCCTAGTGCCAGTTCTTGTTTTTTTCCCTTGTGTCAGTGTTTCGAAGAAAAGGAATATCAAACGGAGTCGAAACGGAATGAAACCTTCTAGAGAAGTTATTTTTGGAAAGAAAGCAATTCGGGAGACTTGGAGTGCACGTCAGGAAAGCAACGAGGGAGGCATGAGGCAGGGGGGCGCGCCCACCCCCCCGGGGCACGCCCTCCACCCTCGTGGCTCCCCTGACATATTTCTTCCTCCTAAATATACCAATATACCCTAAAACCTTCGGGGAATAGAATAGATCGGGAGTTCCGCCGCCGCAAGCCTCTGTAGCCACCAAAACCCAATCGGGACCCTGTTCCGGCACCCTGCCGGAGGGGGGAGAACCCTCACCGGTGGCCATCTTCATCATCCCGGCGCTCTCCATGACAAGGAGGGAGTAGTTCACCCTCGGGGCTAAGGGTATGTACCAATAGCTATGTGTTTGATCTCTCTCTCTCGTGTTCTTGAGATGGTACGATCTTGATGTATCGCGAGCATTGCTATTATAGTTGGATCTTATGATGTTTCTCCCCCTCTACTCTCTTGTAATGGATTGAGTTTTCCATTTGAAGTTATCTTATCAGATTGAGTCTTTAATGATTTGAGAACACTTGATGTATGTCTTGCGTGGGATAACCGTGGTGACAATGGGTTATTCTATTGATTCACTTGACGTATGTTTTGGTGATCAACTTGCGGGTTCCGCCCATGAAACTATGCATAGGGGTTGGCACATGTTTTCGTCTTGACTCTCCGGTAGAAACTTTGGGGCACTCTTTGAGGTTCTATGTGTTGGTTGAATAGATGAATATGAGATTGTGTGATGCATATCGTATAATCATACCCACGGATACTTGAAGTGACATTGGAGTATCTAGTTGACATTAGGGTTTTGGTTGATGTGTGTCTTAAGGTGTTATTTTACTACGAACTCTAGGGCTGTTTGTGACACTTATAGGAATACCCCAATGGATTGATTGGAAAGAATAACTTTGAGGTGGTTTCGTACCCTACCATAGTCTCTTCATTTGTTCTCCGCTATTAGTGACTTTGGAGTGACTCTTTGTTGCATGTTGAGGGATAGTTATATGATCCAATTATGTTATTATTGTTGAGAGAACTTGCACTAGTGAAAGTATGAACCCTAGGCCTTGTTTCCTAGCATTGCAATACCGTTTGTGCTCACTTTTATCATTAGTTACCTTGCTGTTTTTATATTTTCAGATTACAAAAACCTATATCTACCATCCATATTGCACTTGTATCACCATCTCTTCGCCGAACTAGTGCACCTATACAATTTACCATTGTATTGGGTGTGTTGGGGACACAAGAGACTCTTTGTTATTTGGTTGCAGGGTTGATTGAGAGAGACCATCTTCATCCTACGCCTCCTACGGATTGATAAACCTTAGGTCATCCACTTGAGGAAATTTTCTACTGTCCTACAAACCTCTGAACTTGGAGGACCAACGACGTCTACAAGAAGAAGGTTGCGTAGTAGACATCAAGCAGTTTCTGGCGCCGTTGCCGGGGAGGTGAGTGCTTGAAGGTATATCTTTAGATCTTGCAATCGAATCTTTTAGTTTCTTGTTTTATCACTAGTTTAGTTTATAAAAGAAAACTACAAAAAAATGGAATTGAGTTTGCCTCATGCGCTTCATCTTTTTAATATCTTCCATGAGTATGATGGAAAGGAAAATTGTGCCAAAGTGTTAGAAGAAGAATGCATTAAAATGTTTGGCACTGAATCTTTGAATGATGAGCATGATTGCAATGTTGTTAGTATGAACTCCTTGAATATCCATAGTACTAATGATGATTGCACTAGTCATGATGAAAATATCTCTTATAAGCATGCTGATTTTTGTGGGGTGTATTGGGTTTGCAAGTACACACGAAATAGGGAAGTTAGATATTGCAAGCGGCATAAGCATTTATAAACTAAATTGTTGCAAGAAAGGCTAGATGTTTCTGCTGAAAATTTATTTTTTCTTAGCCGTACTTGTGAACTTTGCAATGAACATGATCATTTCAGTACCCAATGCAAATTGTTTCATGATCATATCGTGTCCAAAAATTGTGATGACTTGATTTCCCTTGCACATCATAATGAACTTAGTTTGCTCTTGGGTTATGAAGAAATGAAACATATAACTAAGGTCATTCCAGAATTTGCCCTTGATAGAGTTCTTCATTTTGATCTAGAGGAAATTTATATGTATTGCACGGTGAATTGCATTGAAAATCCTTATATTGCCAACTACATAAAGAAAAGAAAACAAATAGAAGATGAAGAGAATACTAATGAAAGGGAAGAGACTTCCCAATATCCTCCTATTATTTCTTATGATGAATCAGGTAACGGGGGGGAGCCTTCTATTCAACCAATCTCATTAATAAGGAGCTCCAAAAAGAGGATTGAACCCACACATGGTGTGGTGAAGAAGGATAAAAGAAAAGGTAAGAGAGATAAAAGATATCTCTCCCAAATAATGTTGCTCCTATTATTGTTATGCCTCATGAAAATGAATCAAAAATAATTGTGGAAGATGATGCACTTGATGATGATCTAGTTATGCCTATTGCTTGTTGTGATGATTATGATTGGGAAGATAATGATACTTCTTATGATCTTGAAAATATTTTTGGCACTTGCTTGGAATATGACAATTGCTATACTATTGGTGCTATCCATACTATTAATGATGAGAGTGATTATGCTTATGATATGCAAAGACACAAGCTTGGGGATGCTACGTTTAATGAAGATGATATTTTTAGTCTCCCAAGATTTGATATGCAAATGTATAGTGATGATAGCATGCCTCCTACTTATGATGATTATATTGATAAAAGTGGGTTTGGAAGAGTGTCAACTTTAGGAAGTAACGATCCCACTATTTTGGAGGATGTTGAATCTTATTATGATAATTATGAAAGTGGATTTGGAGAGGTCATGACTTTATTTAGTAATGAGTCCACTATCTTGGAAGAGGTTTCAATCGATTATGATGAGAACAAAGTTGCTACTTATGATGATTATTGTGATGAAACTTATGCTATGAAAAGTAGTGATGATTATATTTATAAAACTTGCCATGATTATGATTACCCTTTTTCTGAACATTACTCTTTTAATGTGGAAACAATTTATAGTATTCAAGTCTCTTATGATACTCCCACTATTCCGAATGAGAAGAATTTTGCTTGTGTGGAGAGTAGTAATTTTTCTGTGCTGGTTGGTCATGAAAAGAATGCTTTAGGCGCTGGTTATATTGTTGAATTCATTCATGATGCTACTGAAAATTATTATGGGGTAGGAATATACGCTTGTAGGAATAGCAGTAATATCAAGTTTCCTGTCTATGTGCTTAAAATCTTGAAGTTATGCTTGTTTTACCTTCCTATGCAAATTGATTCGTGTTCCCATAAATTGTTTGCTTACAAAATCCCTATGCATAGGAACTGGGTTAGACTTAAATGAGCTAGTAATAATCTTCATGATGCTCTCTTTATGTTTCAATTCCTATCTTTTATGTGAGCATCATTGAAATCATCATGCCTAGCTAGGGGCGTTAAACGTTAGCGCTTGTTGGGAGGCAACCCAATTTTATTTTAGTTTCTTGCTTTTTGGTTCTGTTTAGGAATAAATAATCCATCTAGCTTCTTTTTAGATGTGGTTTTATGTTTTAATTAGTGTTTGTGCCAAGTAGAACCTTTGGGAAGACTTGGGTGAAGTCTTTATGATCATGCTGTAAAAAACAGAAATTTTAGCGTTCACGAAATTAGCTTCAACTTTTTACTGAAGAGTGATATTTAGTTGATTCTTTTTTCATATTATTACTAGACAAATTTCTCAGGTTCACCAATTGAACTTAGAATTTTTGGAGTTCCAGAAGTTTGCGTTAGTTACAAATTACTACAGACTGTTCCGTTTTTGACAGATTCTATTTTCGTGTGTTGTTTGCTTATTTTAATGAATCTATGGCTAGTAAAATAGTTTATAAACCATAGAGAAGTTGGAATAAAGTAGGTTTAACACCAATATAAATAATCAATGAGTTCATTACAGTACCTTGAAGTGGTGTTTTGTTTTCTTTCGCTAACGGAGCTTACGAGTTTTCTGTTGAGTTTTGTGTTGTGAAGTTTTCAAGTTTTGGGTAAAGATTCGATGGACCATGGAATAAGGAGTGGCAAGAGCCTAAGATTGGGGATTCCCAAGGCACACCAAGGTAATATTCAAGGATAACGAAGAGCCTAAGCTTGGGGATGCCCCGGAAGGCATCCCCTCTTCCGTCTTCGTTGATCGGTAACTTTACTTGGAGCTATATTTTTATTCACCACATGATATGTGTTTTGCTTGGAGCGTCGTTTTATTTTCTTTAGCTTTGCTTGCTGTTTGAATAAAATATCAAGATCTGAAATTTTTAAATGTTAGAGAGTCTTCACATAGTTGCATAATTATTCGGCTACTCATTGATCTTCACTTATATCTTTCGGAGTAGTTTATCATTTGCTCTAGTGCTTCACTTATATCCTTTTAGAGCACGGCGGTGGTTTTATTTTGAAGGAATATATGAACTCTAGTGCTTCACTTATATTATTTTGAGAGTCTTTAGAATAGCATGGTAGTTTGCTTTGGTTATGAAACTAGTCCTAATACGATGGGCATCCACGATGGGTATAATAAAAACTTTCATATAAGTGCATTGAATACTAAGAGAAGTTTGATACTTGATGATTGTTTTGAGACATGGAGATAGTGATATTAAAGTTGTGCTAGTTGAGCAGTTGTGAATTTGAGAAATACTTGTGTTGAAGTTTGCAAGTCCCGTAGCATGCACGTATGGTAAACGTTATGTAACAAATTTGAAACATGAGGTGTTCTTTGATTGTCCTCTTTATGAGTGGAAGTCGGGGACGAGCGATGGTCTTTTCCTACCAATCTATCCCCCTAGGAGCATGCGCGTAGTGCTTGGTTTTTGATGACTTGTAGATTTTTGCAATAAGTATGTGAGTTCTTTATGACTAATGTTGAGTCCATGGATTATACGCACTCTCAACCTTCCATCATTGCTAGCCTCTTCGGTACCGTGCATTGCCCTTTCTCACCTTGAGAGTTGGTGCAAACTTCGCTGGTGCATCCAAACCCCGTGATACGATACGCACTATCACACATAAACCTCCTTATATCTTCCTCAAAACAGCCACCATACCTACCTATTATGGCATTTCCATAGCTATTCCGAGATATATTGCCATTCAACTTTCCACCGTTCCGTTTATCATGCCACTTCATCATTGTCATATTGCTTTGCATGATCATGTAGTTGACATAGTATTTGTGGCAAAGCCACCGTTCATAATTCTTTCATACATGTCAGTCTTGGTTCAATGCATATCCTAGTACACCGCCGGAGGCATTCATATAGAGTCATACTCTGTTCTAGTATCGAGTTGTAATCATTGAGTTGTAAATAAATAGAAGTGTGATGATCATCATTTTCAAGAGCATTGTCCCAAGTGAGGAATAAAAAAAAGAGAGAGAAAGGCCATAAAAAAAAGTAGGCCCAAAAAAATGAGAGAAAAAGAGAGAAGGGACAATCTACTATCCTTTTTGCACACTTGTGCTTCAAGGTAGCACCATGATCATTATGATAGAGAGTCTCTTGTTTTGTCACTTTCATATACTAGTGGGAATTTTTCATTATAGAACTTGGCTTGTATATATTCCAACAATGGGCCTCCTCAAGTGCCCTAGGGCTTCGTGAGCAAGCAAGTTGGATGCACACCCACTTAGTTTCTTTTGTCGAGCTTTCATACATTTATAGCTCTAGTGCATCCGTTGCATGGCAATCCCTACTCCTTGCATTGAGATCAATTGATGGGCATCTCCCTAGCCCATTGATTAGCCGCGTCAATGTGAGACTTTCTCCTTTTTGTCTTATCCACATAACCCCCTCATTATATTTTATTCCACCCATAGTGCTATATCCATGGCTCACGCTCATGTATTGCGTGAAAGTTGAAAAAAGTTTGAGACTACTAAAGTATGAAAAAATTGCTTGGCTTGTCATCGGGGTTGTGCGTGATGAGAGCATTCTTGTGTGACGAAAATGGAGCATGACCAAACTATATGATTTTGTAGGGATGAACTTTCTTTGGCCATGTTATTTTGAGAAGACATGATTGCTTAGTTAGTATGCCTGAAATATTATTATTTTTATGTCAATATTAAACTTTTGTCTTGAATCTTATGGATCTGAATATTCTTGCCACAATAAAGAGATTTACATGGATACATATGTTAGGTAGCATTCCACATCAAAAATTATGTTTTTATCATTTACCTACTCGAGGACGAGCAGGAATTAAGCTTGGGGATGCTGATACGTCTCCAACGTATCTATAATTTTTTATTGTTACATGCTATTATATTATCTGTTTTGGATGTTTATGGGCTTTACTATGCACTTTTATATTGTTTTTGGGACTAACCTATTAACCCAGAGCCCAGTGCCAGTTCCTGTTTTTCCCCTTGTTTTAGCGTTTCGAAGAAAAGGAATATCAAACAGAGTCGAAACGGAATGAAACCTTTTGGAGAAGTTATTTTTGGAAAGAAAGCAATCCGAGAGACTTGGAGTGCCCGTCAGGAAACCAACGAGGGAGGCACGAGGCAGGGGGCGCGCCCACCCCCTGGGAGCGCCGTCCACCCTCGTGGCTCCCCTGACGTATTTCTTCCTCCTATATATACCAATATACCCTAAAACCTTCCGGGAACAAAATAGATCGGGAGTTCCGCCGCCGCAAGCCTCTGGAGCCACCAAAACCCAATCGGGACCCTATTCCGGCACCCTGCCGGAGAGGGCAACCCTCACCGGTGGCCATCTTCATCATCCCGGCGCTCTCCGTGACATGGAGGGAGTAGTTCACCCTCGGGGCTGAGGGTATGTACTAGTAGCTATGTGTTTGATCTCTCTCTCTCGTGTTCTTGAGATGATACGATCTTGATGTATCGCAAGCTTTGCTACTATAGTTGGATCTTATGATGTTTCTCCCCCTCTACTCTCTTGTAATGGATTGAGTTTTCCCTTTGAAGTTATCTTATCGGATTGAGTCTTTAATAATTTGAGAACACTTGATGTATGTCTTGCGTGGGATAACCGTGGTGACAATGGGTTATTCTATTGATTCACTTGACGTATGTTTTGGTGATCAACTTGCGGGTTCCGCCCATGAACCTATGCATAGGGGTTGGCACATGTTTTCGTCTTGACTCTCCGATAGAAACTTTGGGGTACTCTTTGAGGTTCTATGTGTTGGTTGAATAGATGAATATGAGATTGTGTGACGCATATCGTATAATCATACCCACGGATACTTGAGGTGACATTGGAGTATCTAGGTGACATTAGGGTTTTGGTTGATGTGTGTCTTAAGGTGTTATTTTACTACGAACTCTAGGGCTGTTTGTGACACTTATAGGAATACCCCAATGGATTGATCGGAAAGAATAACTTTGAGGTGGTTTCGTACCCTACCATAGTCTCTTCGTTTTTTCTCCGCTATTAGTGACTTTGGAGTGACTCTTTGTTGCATGTTGAGGGATAGTTATATGATCCAATTATGTTATTATTGTTGAGAGAACTTGCACTAGTGAAAGTATGAACCCTAGGCCTTGTTTCCTAGCATTGCAATACTGTTTGTGCTCACTTTTATCATTAGTTACCTTTCTGTTTTTATATTTTCAGATTACAAAATCCTACATCTACCATCCATATTGCACTTGTATCACCATCTCTTCGCCGAACTAGTGCCTCTATACAATTTACCATTGTATTGGGTGTGTTGGGGACACAAGAGACTCTTAGTTATTTGGTTGCAGGCATGCTTGAGAGAGACCATCTTCATCCTACACCTCCTATGGATTGATAAACCTTAGGTCATCCACTTGAGGGAAATTTGCTACTGTCCTACAAACCTCTGCACTTGGAGGCCCAACAACGTCTACAAGAAGAAGGTTGCGTAGTAGACATCAATTGCCGGTGAGCTCGGGCCGGGGACGGCGGCCAGAGCCCTGCCCAGCCGGGCTACGGCTTCCTACAGGATCGTGGAGGTTGAGTGGGTCGAGACGTGAGGAGAAATGAGCTCAGGAGGGGTTTATTTAGAGGCGAAGCCGAGGCGGAGCTCGAGAGCTCCCCGGAATCTTTGTACGCGGTGCACGGCAACGAGGGCGTCAGTGACAGATGGAGAAGTGGCCAGGGCTCACACGGCCATTGTTTGAGCTCGGGACGATCACAGGACACACGGGAGGGCACAGAGTCGAGCACGGGGGCACTGTGCTCCTCTGGCGTGGCGCGCGCGTGATCGCTGCAGCGTCTCTGGCGTCGGCGAGCAGCAGCGAGGGTGCTGGGGAGGTGAAGTGAGGCTGGTGGCGTGGTGCGGCATGCTGGGCTTGACGCTGAGATGAGCACGAGCTCAACAGAGACTCGGGCGCAACTCAGAGCACGGCGACTGCATGTCTGAGGCCGTGTCTTCACGCTGTCACCACGCGTACTATGGGAACATGCCGTCCTGGCGATGCCAAACAATGTCTAGGTTGTCGACCGTGGAGTGTTTAGGCTAGGGGAGGAGTAAACAAACAACCAGAATGATTGAGTTGATCACAGCACTTACTGAAAGTTTCTGGACAGAAACTTGTGGCTTAATTTGTGATCAAACCAAAAAGAGTTAGGAGCTGAGCTTTGGGGTTTAGTGTTACACTACTATGGAAAAGCCTAGTAGTAGCGCAGGTTTTTAGCCTATCAGTAGCGCGGGTAACCGCACTACTGCTACGGCGCTGCAACTAAAGCTTAGCAGTAGCATGTGTTGACACGCGCTACTGCTATATCTACTTAGTAGTAGCGCCTGGAGCAACAAGTGCTACTGGTAATTACTAGTAGCGAGTCTCACTTCCCGCGCTACTACTATTATTCCGTATTCTATTTTTATGTTGTTATTCATACACCTTTATACAAGTTTTCATACAGTAGCAATTTAGAGATTGTTTTACATCATAATGAGTTATTAAATCACTAGGTGAAAGAACCGTAGATTAATTTCAAGTGGGTGGATCCTAAGTGATCAAGTCATGGATTATCACGATGATCCATGACTTGATCACTTAGGATCCATCCACTTGAAACTAATCCGCGGTTCTTTCACCCAATGATATAATAAATCATCATCATCATCATATTAATATAAAAACTCTTACATCATATCATCACCAACAACACTAGCTAATAATCATCATAGTCATTACCACTATTTAATCATCATAGTCATAGTGTAGCTATCTAATCACGACCAACACTAGCTAATAATAATCATCATAGTCATTACCACCAACACTAGCTATTTAATCATCATAGTCATAGTGTAGCGCATCATCATCTTCAAACTCATTCTAGCTAGCTAATCACTCCTGCTGCTCTCTCTGAGGTAAAATAGCATAGAAGATATGTAGCAGCCCTGATTCATCATATTGGAGCATGCAGATGAACCTGTCTCCTAATTGTGGGATGTGCTTCTGATTGCTGCCCCCTAGTACTTCTCTGCGATCATTCACAATTCTGCTCTAGTCTTTGACTATTAAGACTTGCTCGCTTCGAGAAATCCTGAATGCACTCATGTGCAATGTAGGATGTCTTGGCCGTAAGCTAACCATTTCCATGCGTCCTTTAGGCTCGATCCAATGAGGCACAACATTCATCGGGAGCCCCTGTTGAAGAACATCGTAGTAACATACTTAGCAATGAAGTTTAGCTTAAAAATAATGTATGCAAAAGATGCACTGAGGACAAATAGTAAAAATATTACCATCTTTCCTAAATAGATGTGACCGTAGTTCAGTACGAACACTATTGGTCGCACATTTTGAGTACTAAGATTTTCAAGTCTAGGAAAATAATTTGTCTTGACAGCACCAAGATCCTCAAGCCATGAAACATAATGAGATATCTCCTCGCAGTTTAGTTCAGCCCCGGGATAGTAGTAGGTCATGTCTACCAAGCGACGGACATGTTTTCTTGATTGGAAATAAGCTCTCAATAGAAATTAGTTTTCAACTATTTTTGAATAAACAATATCCAAGACATAAATATGGTTGAGAAACTCACATACTGGTAGAACTGGAGGCGTCTGCACATCGACCCTGATGTCGATATTGCCTTCAGTATTTTCTTCCGGACGAATATCAAAGGTGATAAGCATATTAGGCTCAAATGCATAAGCCTTGCATAGTGCTCTCCAAGTTTTGCATTCAAAATACGTGTAGGTGTCTACATTGTATAATTTTGCGTCGAAAGTGTAACCACGCTCGGTCTTTAAGTAAACTCTCTTTACCTCCATAGTTTTCATAGGACTGAAACCAATCTTATCCAAGACAAACACTCTTGCATGGCAGGGGATATGCTAGTAGAATAGTAAAAAAATAAAATTATCAGATGAAGCAAAAGAAGCAGAAATCATGCTTAATTACGAAAAAAAGACTTGTCGTTGTGACTTACTGTATCCACTTCGAAGTTATCGTTCAGCTTGATGCTGAAGCGCCTATCATCAACTAGGAAATGTCTGTCGCACAGGCCGTGCTCATCTTCGTTGTATTCGCATCGAACATTTCCTATGTTCGTAGTTGAGATATTAATTGAAAATCAATCAAAGGCAACTACCAAGAAACTCAACACACAAATCCGGGGTACTCGATATTTCCTACATATTCTAGCACAAGTCATGCTTAAATTCACGAAAAAATCCGGCATGACCTTTGCTAAATAGGACATATCGAGCGCCTGAAATTTGACGGAACGGAAATGAATCAACACTCCGGCAAAACGTAGGCCACTAGGATTTTCCCAGTGATACAAAGATGTTCATACACATACAATGATGCTTAAACTTGCAATTCCATCCGGATCAATTATCATAAGCATTCGCACATGAGCTCACCGACTAAATACCCTAGTTCTACTCTATTCAACACACCGAGGAGTGGATACAGAGGAGGTGGACTTTTAGCTCACCGACTCGGGTGTAGAGGAAGTAGAGGTAGCTCGGATGACGATCACTCCAAGGAGACACAACTAGACAAAGCCTGCATATTCCACCGAGTTAAATTTTAGATAATCAAATCTCATATAACATTCTTTGATCACAAAGTGATAAACTAGTTCTATTAACTACTTACTAGATAAAGGGAGGGAGATGGAGGAGGGAGCTAGGGAGGGAGGGGCCGACGGTGGCGGGATGGAGGAGGAAGGGGATGTAGGAGGGAGGGGGGCGACGGCGGCAGCAGCTGGCGGCACTGCGGAGGCGGCGGACGACGGGGGTGAGGGAGGGGATGGAGGAGGGAGTGGAGAGGGGAGAGTGAGGGGCAGACGGGCCGGGTGTAGAAGCTTTGATGTCTTTAGTAGTAGCGCTCTTTAGGTAAAAGCGCTACTACTAAACTCTATAGCAGTAGCGCTTTATACAATAACGCGCTACTGCTAAGGCTAGGCATGTAAAAATAAACATCAAAAATACATTGTTCATGAATGATCTTTTTGTGTAGAATCTAAATAGTCAACATGAATCCTCACCTGTTTAGGTACATGTGAAGATTCATATTACAGCCACAAATCCTACACATAGAGTTCAATGAAGACCAAGTGCTTGTGATAGTTTGAGAAGTAACATATTTAAGGTGGTCAACAACCTGTTCGCTTAGCAGCATGGGACTAAACTTAGTTGCAAAAGGGGATGATACTTAGCAGCAGCATGTGTTGGCAAAAGGCGCTACTGCTAAGGACGTTAGCAGTAGCGCGTCTTTGGAAAGGGCGCTACTACTATATCTAGGCTGGAGGCAATGCCCTGGCAATTGTAGTAGCAGCGCTCTTTTCACATAGCACGCTACTGCTACTGGGTTATTAGTAGTGTGGTTTTATACATAGCGCTGCTAGTAAGTAGTAGTAGCGTTTGTTTTTAAATCACGCTGCTGGTAAGATTCTGTGTATAAGGTTTTCCCTAGTAGTGTTAGGTCACTAACGTGAAGATGCTCAAGAAAATTCAGCTCCAAAAGATCAAGGAATAATGCACTTGTTGTACAAACTGCATTTCCTAGTCAGAAAGTAAATGATTTTTACTAGCAAAATTGGGCCACATGACCACTTGATATTTTTTGCATAGGATGATGAGGCACTATCCAAAGGGTGTGTGTGAATTTTCTCAGATTTTTGTGGGCCAGAAAAAGAGGGGTTGCTTTGGAGTGGAAGTGAAAATATTCCATTTTCAAGGTGAAAATGAATATTTTCCTTAGAAGAATTTTTTTCCAAAGCAATGTGATGATGAATGAGAGGTCAAGAGAGGTTGTGAGAGGTGATTGGAGTCACTTGGGTGAAAATCAAAACAATGCCCAAGTGCCTAGTCCAAATGAATTAACTCAAAATCCAAATAAAAAGAAAAGGCAAAGGAAAATCATGATGGCAAAAACCAGGGTGTCACAAGTTCCGGCAGCACAATGGCATGGTGACGCTGTTGGTGAAGAACAATCTCCGCAGGGCTTCGCTAAGCACAAGGGAAACAATGACGGAGGATAAACTAGAGGGACGGGGTTGCCGGCACACGGCTTCATGTATCTTGATGTATCTTGGGTGCTAGCCCCGTCCCTCTATTTATATGTTGAGCCCTGGGGTCGAAACTTGGATAAAGAGCCTCCTCAAGGTCAGTTTTGCCCCGCAAGGATGAGTCTTTCTCGGACTTCCAGGACCACACGCCATAGTCCTTGGCGTCTGGCCCAGACGCCATGGGCCTCGGTGTCTGTCCCAGGGCAAGACGCCAGGGTCTCCGGCGTTTGGCCCCCTGGCCTCCGCAAAACTCCTTTTGCACTGACCTAAAGCCCCGTGGGCATAACCCCTTGGCATAACCATATCAACCTATATATCAATTTTACCTCCGGACCATTCCGGAGCTCCTTGTCATGTCCGTGATCGCATCCGTGACTCCGAGCAACCTTCGGTCACCAACATCCATAACTCATATAATTATATATCATCAACGAACGTTAAGCGTGCGGACGCTACGGGTTCGAGAACTATGTAGACATGACCGAGACACCTCTCCGGTCAATAACCAATAGCGGAACCTGGATGCCCATATTGGCTCCTACATATTCTACGAAGATCTTTATCAGTCGAACCTTATGACAACATACGTAATTCCATTTGTCCATCAGTATGTTACTTGCCCGAGATTCCATCATCGGTATCTTCATACATAGTTCAATCTCGTTACCGGGAAGTCTGCTTACTCGTTCCGTAATACATCATCTCGTAACAAACTCCTTAGTCATTTGCTTGCAAGCTTATTATGATGTGTATTACCGAGAGGGCCCAGAGATACATCTCCGATCCTCGGATAGACAAATCCCAATCTCGATCCATGCCAACTCAACAAACACCTTTGGAGATACCTGTAGAGCATCCTTATGATCACCCAGTTACGTTGTGATGTTTGATAGCACACAAGGTATTCCTCCGGTATCTGGGAGTTGCATGATCTCATGGTCGAAGGAACATGCATTTGACATTCAAGAAAGCAGTAGAAATAAAGTGAACGGTCATATGCTAAGCTAACAGATGGGTCTTATCCATAACATGATTCTCCTAATGATGTGATCCTGTTATCAAATGACAACACATCTCTACGGTTAGGAAACCTTAACCATCTTTGATCAACGAGCTAGTCTAGTAGAGGCTTACTAAGGACACAATATTTGTATATGTATTCACACATTTATTTAAGTTTCCGATCAATACAATTATATCATGTAATAAACCTTTATCATGAATAAGAAAATAAAAATAAAATAACAACTTTATTATTGCCTCTGAGGCATATTTACTTCAATCACGACATACTAAATATGGGCAAACCCTAAGAGCAAGTATAATAGGTCCTACTCAGCTGGCTATAGGTGTTCCATGTAAGCAAAATCCTGTGTGGAAGAGTGAGAAAAGAAGAGAGAGAATGAAGTGGGCGCTAGTTCTATCGCCAGGCTGCAGCACAGTAAACCAGAACAAAGCGCCCGCATGCAGCCGGTGTGTGGACTTTTTGCTGGCGTTTCCACCTCCTCCCCAATCATGTGTGTTGCCTATGCTTCTTCACATGCAAATATTTAATAGTTACAGCCTATCCAATAGCTAATGTACCACCACTCTATTATATGAGTTAACTTTTATGATAGCTATAAGTGACATGGCACATCCTTAGAGACAGCAGGCTTTTCTATTAACCATGCTCTAAAATCTAGTAGAACATTTGTCTCTCATCACCCGCATCGGGATCTCCATCCCACCAACCACCAGCGCTCCCCACTACTCCTCATCGATCCAGATGCCCGCGTCCCGATCCAAAAATCCTCTCGGCCTCCAAACCATAGCCCTCCACCTCTTGATCTCTCCCCACCAACCAGCGCCTCCCATGGATCCCCTCATCCTCCGAGCCCACAGCCGCTCGAGCGGAGGAGCCCCTCCATCCCATGCTCCTCTGCCTCCCATGGCCTTCCTCCGCAACCTTGATTCCAGGTCCGGTCCCGCCGGCAGCAATGACCAGCAGATGAGCGCCGTCCCCGTCTCCCTTTCCTTCTCTGCCTCTCTTTCTTCCTCCTTTTTTCTCTCACATAACTCTCTCTCCCTGAAGAGGACCGCGCCATCGCCATGGCCTGCAGATCCTCGATACCCAGCTTGCCTCTGCCCTGCTCCCACACGGACCCGTCCATTCTGCACCCCTCCGGCCTCGCCTTCTACCGCTGGAGACCCGCGCTGGGCTCTACTTCGCCGCGCCGCCGCACGCAGACTCCTCTGCTCCCCCGTGCCATGTCCCTACCTCGCCGGAGAGATCCTCACCAACGTCTTCGTCCCGTTCCCGGCCTCTGCCTCCGCGTGCCAAGTCTGCCGCCGTCGTCCTGCTTCACGAGGATGAGGACGATCCCCTGCCTCCTCGCCCACTTCGTCCAGCTGTGTTGACCAGCTCGCCAGGTCCTGTGCGCCCCTGCCTCGTCCTCCTCTGCTCGCTAGTGCCCCTCCCGTTGAATAGAATGAGCGAGAGGGGCTCGCTCGCTTTGCCTCACGGGCCAGGTGCCGATCTGGCCCAGCCAGCTCTCCTCCCCACCGATTGAGCCTTGCACCATGGTGCGAGCCCAGCCCAGCGCTCAACTATTCATCCCGTTGTGTTTTTTCCTCCTGCTACGATTTTCGCATTTATCCAAAGAGTGCATGTTTTACAGAAAAGTCCTTGCACTTCATGCATTTAATATCTAACAAACCGAGCATCGGTTTTAAACAAACTTGACATGTAAAATGCTTAGAATTTCATCTAGTTTCATAATATGCAACTTTCATCCATGTTAAATGTTTAAGTTGATGTTTGCATCTAATTTGCATAAATGACATGTTAAAATGGTTTATTTCATAACTAAATAACCGTAGCTTCGAATTAAATAAACATTATATGTAAATGTGGTAGAAAAATGCATAGATTAACTTGATGCACTTTATTTTGATGTTTAACAACTTTAAAATATGATTTAGGGCAGAACAGTACCAAATTCATAAATTACATATGAGGATTTTCTAGACTTGTTGTTTGTTGTTTCGGGACTCATTTAAACTTGCCTAAATAGTTAGTTTACTTATGCTTCACCTCTTGCCATGTTAACCAACATTTACTCTTGTCTTGTACATAAACGAGAGTGAACTAAATAATTGAATGTGGTGTTTCATCAATATGCAACTCGTTGCATATTGAGCTCCACTTAATTTGTAGTATTGTTTGTTGCACTTTGCCATGCCGTGCCTATTTTAACCGGACATTCATCATACTTGATTGTGCAACATGCCATGATTATGCTTGTTTGTTTACCATGTTGCTTGTTTCTTTCCGGTTGTGATTCTTCTCGATAGTTCCAGTTACATTGCGATCGTGAGGATCTGTTCGACTATGTTGGTTCGTCTACTTCATGGATTCGGTCTTCTTCCTAGCGGGATTTCAGGCAAGATGGCCATTCCCTTGGATACCACTACTATCTTTGCTTGCTAGTTGTCTCGATGCTATCGCTATGTCGCGCTACCTACCCCTTGTTTATCAAGCCTCTCAATATGCCATGATAAACCTCTAACCTTTTTTCCACCATCCTAGCGAACCTTTGTTTGGCTATGTTACCGCTTTGCTCAGCCCCTCTTATAGCGTTGCTAGTTGCAGGTGCAGTTGCAGGTTGTTCCATGTTGAGACATGGATATCATGGGATATCACAATATCTCTTATTTCATTAATGCATCTATATACTTGGTAAAGGGTGGAAGGCTTGGCCTTTTGCTTGGTGTTTTTTCCACTCTTGCTGCCCTAGTTTCCGTCATACCGATGTATGTTCCTTAATTTTGTGTTCCTAACACTGTCGGGGCTTATGGGCCCCCATCGATAGTTCGCTTCAAAAAAACTCCTCCAGCAAGGCCCAACATTGGTTTTACCATTTGCATAATAACAAGTAAAACTTGCATAGGGACTTCCCGGGCCCCGAGGATAATTAATCAACAACCCGGGCCAGTGCTCCTCATGAGTGTTGGTCCAAAGTAGCGCACCTTGTGGCTCCCCCTAGGCAACTTGGGTCTCAACGACCGTAAGCTTAGCTCATCTGTCGTGGCCTGAGACAAGATACATGCGGCTACTATAAGGGTGACGGCACGTCGAGAGGTCTTGCTGGATTTGTTTTACCATTGTCAAAATGTCTTGTGAACCGGGATTCCGAGCTTGATCGGGTTGTTCAGGGATGGAGGCTTTTCCTTTGCGAATCGTGAGAGTTTGTCATGGAGTAAGTTGGGACACCCCTGTAGGGTTTAATCTTTTGGGAAGTCGTGCCCACGGTTATGTGGCAGATGGGAATTTTTAATATCTGGTTGTACAGAACTTGACAGCATATCCGAATTAAAATACACCAACCGTGTGTGTAACCATGACCATCTCTTTTCGAGTGAGTTTGAGAAGAGAACATGGTGGGGTTATGATTGACTCGTAAGTAGTTCAGGATCACTTATTGATCATTACTAGTTTGCGACCGCATGCGTAGTTACTCTTCATACTCTTGTCCTCGTAATTTAACCACCATATAATGCTTAGTTCTTGCTGCAACCTCAACACTTATCCATTCGATACCCATTAAGCTTTGCTAGTCTTGATACCCATGGTAATGGGATTGCTGAGTCCTCGTGGCTCACAGATTACTACAACAACAATTGCAGGTAAGGTAATGCGATTATCTGACGTGAGAGCGATGCTTGCTTGTTATTGAATTCTTCTTCTTCTTCCATCAAGGGATAGCTTTCGGGTCGGGAGCCTGGGATTAGCAGGGTGGTTGTCGTTCTTCTTTTTTGTTTGATTTCATCTGTAGTCGGATCCTGCTCTTATGTATGATGATTTCTATGTACTGATGAACTGTTGTATTCATGTTTGTCGGATTTCGGCCTCCGCCGACCCTTCATAGATTCGAACTTTGGGGTGCGTGCAAAGAACTCAACCTCCCCAGTCTGCCTACTCACCAATCTCACGGCCTAGCTCGATGAACAGGAAGGAAATGAGACAAGGCAATTTTACCCAGGTTCGGGCCACCTTGCGGTGTAGAACCCTACTCCTGCTTTGTGGTGGATTGGCCTCGAGGGGCTAATGATGAACTAGTACAGTGGGAGAACAGCCTCAGGAGGAGGTGTGTTCTTGCACTCGAGTGAGCTGGTGGGTGTTAGGATGGAATGGATCAGATCCCTCCCTACGGTGGTGGTGCTTCTCTGCTTATAGTGGCCTTGGTCCTCTTCCCAAATGAAGGGGGGAAGGGATCCCACAACGGCAAAATTTGAAGGGAGACAACTAGTACATGTTATCCTGACAAAAGTAGTTTTCGCGTGCAAAAGCCTTTGGTCGTGACGCTATGGTGGCTCGGTGGTGACCTCCATCCTGCCGTCCGGGCGGTCTTGGTCTTGTTGCATGGGAATGGAAACCTTTGGTTGATTCCTCGAGACTCTGCGCCTGCGCTTGCCTCTTTAGCACCAAAGAGGAAATTGCTGCACTGCGCCCGCTAGCACCCGCCTGGCCTTGGTCATCATGGCTCACGTCATCCGAACCTCGCGAGGTGAGGCTTGCATAGAAATCTCCGCTCCTCAGGAGCCAGCTTGGGTGGCCGCTCCTTCTGGAGGTCTTGATGTCGTCCGCCTCGCGAGGCTTGGCGACTCGCAGGGGTCCTGAGTTGTTGATGCTGAAGCTGGGCCGTACCAGGCCGTTGATGGAGCCACACCATGGGCCACAGGCAGGCAAGTCTGGGTACCCCGTTCCCAGAACGCGGACAGTAGCCCCTGGGCCCAAGGTGCGCTCGGACTTGGCTTTGAGGCGAAGCCAAGGGGCAAGGGCGAAGCACCGTGGGCCCCAACCGCCTACGGCCTCGGTTGACACGTGGCGCCTGACGGGACATGGGCACCCCCACTTCCCCATGCAGCCTTGATATCCGCTAGTCTTGGCGGCCGTCAGTTGCTAGCGTAGCTCTTCCGTCATCGCTTGTCGTGCTCGCCCTTGACTCCTCCTCTTTCCTTCGAATTCGCAATCTTCCTCCCAGATTCGGTGTTGGTGCCTATCCTTCCTTTCAGCCATGTCTTCCAGGTCGAATAAGAAGGGAAAGGCCCGCGCTCCCGCCGAATCCCAGCCATTCTTGGAGACCACCCTCGAGCGGTCAACGATGATTAATCAGGAGGGGCTGGCCAAGGTTCGGCCGGCTCCCGGGCTATGATTGACATGGAGGCCACCGAGATCCCTATCCATCTTCACGCTCTATTGGCAAGCTTGATTCCCCCTTTCTCTGATTTCTTCAATGACGTAATCTCGCACTACCAGATTCAGGCGCTGCATCTGCACCCCCAATCCATCATCCTCCTCGCTGTCTTCGCCTTCCTGTGCGAGGCTATGGTAGGCATTGCTCCCTCCGTTGCCTTGCTTCCCCATTTCTTCTCGCTTCGCCTGGTCGACGCCCACCAGTAATCGAGATGTGTGGCCTTCCAGGCTGTGGCAGCGACGGCTGGCTCGGGCGTCGACTTCACGCTCCATCCATACGCTGAGCCCACTGCTCCTGCTCCTGCGAGCACCGGCGGCACCCAGCTCCGGCTGGGGGCACGTGAAGCTTGTCGGCCGTCGGCTTGCCCATGTCTGGTCTAGACTGGCCAGGCTAAAGAAGGTCGGGGTGAGGCAGCCGATGGTGGTGAGGGAGTTCATCCGGTGGCGCATCGCTCCGCTCCAGCGCCATTCTCGCCCAATGTGGGCCTTTACTCGCAGCAAGGACCCCATGAGGCTATAGGTGCCTGCGCTTCCTTCCAAGATGCTGCGCGCGATGCTCGAGCTTTTGACGCGTGACCCAGCACCAGCCGCGCTTCCGGAGGAGGGCTGCCTCCTGTACCAATGCTCGAACAAGGAGGACTTCATGAGGCAAATGGCCCCTTTTGACGAGTGGGGCACTAAAAAAATACACTTCCGTGATGATGCGTGTTTGTCATAGTAGGTCACGTTTTCTTTCATCCATGTACATCCATGACAAATTTATGACAGAAGCAAGATAGTCATACATGTGCTGTCGTAGAAGTGTTCCATGACATTACCAAAATTATCATCACGGAAGTGTCCACTTCCATGACGATAAATCACGCCTCATAGAAGTGCTTTCGTCAAGGGTGACCGACACGTGGCATCCACCGTAACGGGACGCCGTTAAGCTATCGGGTCCGGTTTTGGACCCGATAACCCGCTAACAGCCACGACCAATGCCGATTTTCCACGTGTAAAATTCTCATTGGCTGACGGAACCACGTGTCAGCTCCGCGTTGGCACAGGTGTCACTCATCCAACGGGCGAGATGCGCCTATGATACGTTGACACATGGACCGGCCCAAAAGTGGCCCATAAAGATTAAATGGGTTGGCCCAACTAAAGGCCCAGAAGATTTAGCGGGCCATAACGGGCCGGCCCAGCTCTAGGTCCACAAGATTTTGCAGACCACAATCGGCCAGCCTAACTAAAGGCCCACAAGATTGTGCAGACCATAATGGGCCGGCCCAGCTATAGGCCCACAAGATTTTGAGGACACTAATGGGCCGACCCATTAACAGGCTGCCATGTTTCGGGCCAAATGCTCGTCCATATTTGATCCGGTCCATAAATAGCCTGCCACGTTCCGGGCCCAATAAAGGCCCATATGAGATCCGGCCCGTTAAAAGCCTACCACGTTCTGGGCGAAATTACGACCCAGATCAGATCCGGCCCTTTAAGAGGCTTTGGGCTAAATTATGGCCCATATCAGATTCGGCCAGTCAACTGGACTCTATGCTTTTGGGTCCACTTGGTAAAGGCCCATTTAGTAATTCAGCCTGATATTAGTTGCAGCTTGTTAAAGGCCTGTTTAACATTTCGGCCCTATATTTATTTCGGCCTGTTAAAAGCCCGTCATATAGTTGGGCCTAACTACGGCCCGGTTTGCATCCGGCCTGCTCACAGCCGATAATATGATTGGGCCAAACAAGGACCGAGACTATTTTGGCCTGTTAACGGCCCGTGATGTGATTGGCACAATCATGGGCCGGGGTCTATTTCGTCCCATTGCCGGCCCGTGAGCTGTTCGACACGTTTCAGGCCCAACCCAGTTTACAGCCTCCTAAAAGCCCACTGAGTTTTCTTGCAAAAATATGGCCGTCGGTTTACTCGCCTATTAGAGGCCCAAATCTACTAGCGGGCCAGTTTACATTTAGGCCTGTTAACAGACCGATCATGTAGTGATTAGCATGACGGCCCGATTATGTACCGTAATTTTACGGTTTGGCCGGTTTACTGCGAACATAGCATATATATACAGTAAAATAACTGCAGCATCATTAATAAGAAAAAACCTAGACTATACAATAAAGAAATTACAGCATATTACATCCACTTGGCATCAAAGTTCGCCACTATGATAATAAAGCAGAAGCAGACAGCAGATTACATACACGGGGCATCAAAGATCGCCACCAGTGCAAATAAAAACGCTGACAAAATAATATACAAAACCGACAGCACTTCAATAGTGTTCAAGAAAGGTTAGCCCTGCTCGGGAGCTGCAGTGCAAGCAGCTGAGCAAGCTGATGAGACGGCGCTTGTTTGACACTTATATCCTCCTCACTCTGAAAGATAAACAAGCAGACAGATGATAGGTTTTGCACATATAAGTATCAGTGCTGACAATTCATCACATTTCTTACTGACGAATAAAGTGACACAGTTTAAAATAGCATCAACACAACATGGTATTGTTCGGGTTAAGACATGGCAGGAAATGACATTGTGAAGGAGTTGGCAGCTTCACGACACCATGATACGTCTCCAACGTATCTATAATTTATGAAATATCCATGCCATGTTTACAATAGTTTTATATGATTTTGGTATGATTTGATTAGAACTAACCCAAACTGACGATGTTTTCAGCAGAACTACCATGGTGTTGTTTTTGTGCAGAAATAAAAGTTCTCGGAATGCGATGAAAATCAACGGAGAATTTTTCCGGAAAATATAAAAAATACCGGAACGAAGAGTTACCGGAGGGGAGGCCTGTGGGCCCCATGAGGGTGGAGGGCATGCCCACCCCCAAGGGCGCGCCCCTGTGTCTCGTGGACTTCCCGTGGGCCCCCCTGACTTGTTCTCGACGCCAACCTCTCCTATAAATATCCAAACCTCCAGAAAATAACCTAGATCGGAAGTTCCGCCGCCGCAAGGCTCTGTAGCCACGAGAAATCAATCTAGGCCCTCTCTGGCACCCTGCCGGAGGGGGCCATCATCACCGGAGGCCATGGAGGATGATCCCGGAGGGGCCATCATCGCAATGAAGGCCAAGATCCAGAGGGAGAACCTCTCCCCATTCAGGGGGAGGCCATGGAGGAGGAAGCACAAGGGGGAGAACCTCTCCTCCTCTCTCTTGGTGGCGCCGCAGTGCCATCGGGAGGGGAATCATCGCCGCGGTGGTTGTCTTCATCAACATCACCATCATCACCACCATCCTCATCTCTTTTACGTGGTACACTCTCCCGCACCGCGCTGTAATCCCTACTTGAGCATGGTGCTTTATGCCACATATTATGTGTCGGATCACAGGTTCCGGCAAAACCCTCGAGGTTCGAACACTGGGGTGCGCGCGAAGATCTCCTCCCTACCGATCCACGCCCTAGCTCTCTGAGATCTCGCGGACGAACTCGACGGACTCACAAGAGAAGGACACAAGATTTATACTGGTTTAGGCCACCATTGTGGTGTAATACCCTACTCCAGTGTGGTGGTGGTGGATTGCCTCTTGGGCTGATGATGAACAGTACAAGGGGAAGAATAGCCTCCTGAGGTTGAGGTGTTCTTGCGCTTGACGAACTTGCATGGGTGAGATGCCTCTGAATGAGTCATCCCCTATGGTGGTGGCTAGCTCTACTTATATAGGCCCTGGTCCTCTCCCCAAATATTGAGCGGGAAGGGAGCCATCAACGGCCAATTTGAAAGGGGACAACTAGTACAGCTTATCCTGACAAAAGTAGTCTTCGCCTGCAAAAGGCTTTGGTGGTGACACCGTCTTGGGCTCCATGGTGACCTCTGGCTTGCTGTCCTGCTGGTCTTGGTCTTGTTGCACCGATATGGAAACCTTTGCTTGATGCCTCGGTACTCCGCGCCTGCGCTTGCCCCTTGGCACCAAAGAGGAAACAAGGATGCTGTGCGCGCTGGCGCCCGCCTGGTCTCAATCGTCATGGCCCACGTCACGACGACCTCGTGAGGTTTGCCTTGCCTTGATCTCTCCGCCCCTCGTGAGCCTGCCTGGCGAGGCCTCTCCTAAGGAGGTCTTGCGTCATCCGCCTCGCGAGGCTTGGCCCCTCGCGAGGGTCTTGAATGCCTTGTCGATGAAGATGGGCCCCGCCGGCTCGCTAGCTCAGCCACGCCGTGGGCTGCATGCAGGCAAGTCTGGGGACCCCCGTTCCCAGAACGCCGACAGTAGCCCCCGAGCCCAAGGTGCGCTCGGGCTTGGGTTCGAGGCGAAGCCAAAGGTCAAGCGCGGAGCGCCGCGGGTCCCAAAAGCCTGCGGCCTCGGTTGAGGCGTGGCGGTTGATTGGATGTGGGCGTCTCCGCTTCCCCACACTGCCTCGGCAACTGCCCGACTTGACAAGTCCCTGCGACATGCAAGGAAAACCATCATTACCTGTGATCGTGGGGGCGCTGGTTGGCCTTCTCCTACTATAAATGAGGAAGGGGGCGGAGACCCCGTCCCCCACTTCTTCCCATTCCGCCTGCTTCTTCCTCCTCTGCTACACCACCGACTCTAATGGTGGCGTCGAAGAGGTTCTCTGCCGCGGAGAAAGGAAAGGCCCCTCGCGAGGGGCCCGGCTCCCGGCGCCCAAGTGGGGACGCAGCCGTCCCCGCAAGCACACCACAACTGCCGCCGTGGCCCCCCGCTCCCGGGGTGGGCTGCTGCGCGTGGTGGGGGTCTCTCCGGTCGCGGCAGCCCCGTCGATGAGGTGAGACGTGCCGTGGTTGCGCGGCCTCCCCGGCCATGGTTTCACTCGGCAGAGGTGCTGCCAGAGTTCGTTGTCCAGTCGGAGGATCCGGCCGGCAACTGGCTTCAGCTTCCGCGCTTCTTCGTCGACGAGCTGCCGGCCTCTGGTCCAGGCAGGCTCTGGCTGCAGGCGGACGGCTGCTGCAGCAGGGCCTCCTGGGTCGCGGTTGAAGTCTCTGCCGCGGGCAACATAGCCCTGGCCCGCGGTTGGAAGACGTTCGCACGCGCGCGCGGCCTGGGCAGGCGGTGCACCCTCGATTTCAAGTATGATGGTGATGCGACCCTCTACGTGAGGGTGTTTGGGGAAGATGGTTGCTGCGCCGGGTGCTGCCCCGAGACGAACGACGACGAGGAGGTGCTCGGTCTCAGCGATGGCCGTGACGAGGGCGAGCCCGCCGGCCGCGCCTCGTCCAGCTACGGTGACTCTTCTCTTGGCGAAAGCTCCAGCAGCGGCGGCTACGACCAGCCGCCACGCCGCCGCGCTCGCTTCGAAGGTGGTAACGGGTCATCTCGTCACCACGCCTCCGTGCAGCGCGAGGAGGGATCCGGCTAAGCTCGGGACGTCGCTGGAGGCCTGCCCCCGTGGTTTGCTGCAACGCCGCTTTTTTTGTTCCTCTTTTCTTTCCTGCATCAAAATGAAACCAATATGGGCCCGGAGGGGCGTGTATCGAACTGTGATTCCTCAATCATTATGCTATGCTTGTCATTTCCGTGCTGTGTCGTTATTTTGTGCGGAGATAACTTAGACTGGCGCGTTCGGGGCAGACTCTTCTTCACTTGGCACTTGTTTCCTCGTGCCGGTCTTGGCTTAGTGGTTGCTCAGGAACTGCAAAAAGTTCGTTAGGAAGCTCGCTAGGAGACTTATTGCTCACTGAGCCTTGGCCCAGCGCTTCATATCGCGGTACCCGAGGGGCACGGATTAGGAGAGATGTGCCGGCTTGTGGGCTCGAACGAGGGTGCCTCACGAGAAAGCAGACCGAAGGCAGAGAGAAGGACCAACACACGAGGAAGAAACCCTCGCGAAGGCACCTGCCTAGCCCCCTCGCGAGGTATGAGAGAGAGAGAATATAAGCGAACTAGATTCGGAAAAGGCGGCAAAAGGTGACGTTACCAAATCAGCAAGGAACACCAGAAGCAAACTTCAATTAAGAGAAGGCGAGCCAACTACGGAAAGCAAATGAAATGCCGCGTCCGGCACCTAGTCTAGTCTTCAAGTCTTCTCACCAGTGCGGAGCTAAGTGCTGCCACTAGGCGTGGGAGGGAGCCCCCGAGGCCCGAGGGCGGCACTCCTGAGAATCCGGGGCGTGTACAACCCCACTCATTATTACGTGAGAGTGTCACGGGCAGCGATTCTTCATAGGCACCGGGCCATCTTCACAGGCACTGGCCTTTCTTCACAGGCACTGGGCCTTGCTTCATGGGTAGAACTTCCGGAGGTGCTGGATGTTCCAGGCGTTCTGGATGGGCATCCCGTCCTGTGACTCCAGGCGCGTGGCGCCAGGCCTGGAGATAAGGACGACCCTGAACGGTCCCTCCCACATGGGTGAGAGCTTGTGCAACCCTTCCCTGGAGAGGACCCGCCTCAGGACGAGGTTGCCTGCCTCGAGAGTCCTAGAGCGGATGTTGCGACAGTGGTATCGCGGTAGTGCCTGCTGGTACCTTGCCGCCCTCAGTGCAGCTTCGCGGCGACGTTCCTCCCCCAGTACGAGGTCCATCCCCCGCGTGGCGTACTGATGCGTTTCATCAAACGCCTGGACCCGTGCGGAGCAATGCTTGACCTCATGAGGGAGCACCGCTTCGGCTACGTAGACAAGGAAGAACGGGGTCTCGGCCGACGGCTTAGTGGCGATGGTGCGGATGGATCACAGCACGGACTGGAGCTCGTCAAGCCAGCCCCTGCTGCAGGCCTCGAGCTTCTTCTTGAAGGTCTTGGTCTTGAGTGCTCTCAGGACCTCCGCGTTGGCGCGTTCAGCCTGGCCATTGCTCCTGGGGTGGACCACCGAAGCGTAGCTGATCTCCGTTCCAAGGTTAGCACAGTATGTTTTGGAGAGGTTACTGGTGAACTGCGAGCCGTTGTCGGTGATGATGCGGTTGGGGACCCCGACACGGCTCACGAGGCCCTTGATGAACTTAACCACGGAACCAGCTGGGATGGTGCGGACGGCTTCCACTTCCACCCACTTGGTGAACTTGTCGATGGCGACCTAGAGGTAGTGGTAGCCCCCTGGCGCTGAAGGGAATGGGCCCAAGATATCCAGCCCCCAGACCGCGAACGGCCATGTGAGCAGTATAGTCTGGAGGCCCTGAGCTGGCTGATGGATATGCTTGGCGTGGAACTGGCAAGCTTCACAGGACTTCACCAACTCAGTTGCGTCGTTGAGCGCCGTGGGCCAGTAGAATCCACTGCGGAACACCTTGCCGACGAGAGTCCGTGACGACGAGTGGTGTCCGCAGTCCCCGCCGTGTATGTCAATCAGCAGCTCCTTCCCCTGGTCCCTTGAAATGCAATGCAGCGAAACATCATTTGGTCACTTCCTGTACAACTCACCGTCTTGGATGCAATATGCCGTGGCTTGCCGGGCCACACGCTCTGCGTCCTCTTCCTTCTCCGGTTTCGCCCCTTGCATCAGATATTCCTTGAATTCCTTGGTCCAACATCCCTCTTGGGGCTCGAGCGCCAAGAGCAAGCGAGCTCCTGAGATTGGGCACAAGCTGGGGCTCCCGTGGCAGGCGGTTGTGGGAGCTCCTCCCGAGGCCGTGCCGTTCTTGAAAGTGGTGGCGTCGCTGACGGCTTGAAGAGCCGCTCCTCGAAGACGCCAGGCTCTTGGGGCTGCCGCTTGGATGCCCTCCTGGCGATGTTGTCGGCTTCCTTGTTGGTGCCACGGGGCACATGTTGCACCTCCAGGCCTAGGAACTGCTTTTCCATCTTACGTACTTCTGCGAGGTACGCCTCCATGTGCTCGTCCTTTGGCTCATATACTTTGTTGGAGAAGTTGATTAGGAGCTGTGAGTCGCCCCTAACGTTGAGGCGCTTTACCGCTAGAGCTGCCGCGCCCTTCAAGCCAGCTATGAGGCCTTCGTATTCTGTGATGTTGTTGGAGACCTTCTCGCCCTGCTGAAAACAGAGCTCCACAGTGTAGTAGAGTTTGTCCTGCGTGGGCGAGATGAGTACTGCTCCAGCCCCCGCGCCCTAGTGCACGAAGGCACCATCAAAATACATGACCCATCCGTCGGGCGCCTCACTTCCTGGCGAGGTGGACCGGTCCTCGCCCACTTCAAGTGCCGGGGCATCCGTCCATTCCACCACAAAATCAACGAGCGCGGCTCCCTTGATGACCCTGGTAGTGCTGAACTCCAACTGGAACGCCTGCAGCTCGATGTTCCACTCAGCGACCCTCCCAGCGGAGTTGGAGCTCCTGAGCACCCTCTCCAATGGGTAGGCCGAGACGACCTTGATAGGGTAGCCTAGGAAGTAGTGCCGCAACTTGCGCGAGGCCACCAGGAGCATGAGCAGGAGCTTCTGAGGTATGGGATATTGTGCCCTCGCGTCCCTCAACACCGTGCTGAAGAAATACACCGGGTGCTCGACGAGGACCGGCGTGTGGTGAGGCTCGCGTCTTGTGAAAGCTGGGGTGCCTCCTGAGGTGGCGGGACCCCTGGCGCCTGATCGCTGGCGGGAATTTCTGCGGCGTCGTCCTGCCGGGCTTGGTCTTCCGTTGCTGCCGCTATGGCTCTTGCTGCGCCTTCCTGATCTTGCGTCTCCTCCAGGTCTTGGATCAAGGTTCTCGCCTCCCGAGACTTCACCACAATGTCGTCGACGTAGGCCTCCGTGTTTTTCCCGAGCTGCCGCCCTAAAGTGATGTGCATCAACCGCTGAAAGGTCGCACCCGCGTTGCACAGTCCGAAGGGCATATAGGTGTAGAAGTACACCCCACACGGGGTCAGGAAGGCTGTCTTCTCTACATCTTCCACCGCAATCTTGATTTGGTGATACCCTGAGAACGCATCCAGGAAGCACAGTAGGTCGCACTCAGCGGTGGAGTCGATGATCTGGTCGATGCACGGAAGAGGGAACAGATCTTGAGGGCACGCCTTGTTGAGGTTGGTGAAGTCGACGCACATTCGCTCCTTCCCGCCTTTCTTCGGCACCATGACGGGGTTCGCCAGCCATTCGGGGTACCTAACTTCACGAATGGCACCTGCCGCATCCAACTTGCGGGTCTCTTGGACGATGAAGGCCTGCTTCTCCGTGGACTGCCGATTGCTCGCTGCTTCACAGGGCGCACATTGGGGCATACCCTTAAGTGGTGCTGAATCACCTCTCTCGGGACCCCCACCAGCTGATTGGGCTCCCATGCGAATATATCCTTGTTCGCGCGCAAGAACTTCACCAACGCTTCCTCTTGGCTGGGGTTGAGGCCGGCACCTATGGTGAAGGTGGCTCCTGAGGAGCCGTCCTCGTCGACCGGCACCTGCTTGGTTTCTGCCTTGTCTTGGGTGAATAGCTGCTTCTTCTTGGTTGGCGCGGCCTCCTTGGCCTCGGGGGCACCAGCGCCGACGGGCTGCGCCGCCGCAGCGGTCTTGAAGGCAAGTTTGAGCGCCGTCACGGCCTCCTTGGTGTTCCCCTTGACGGTGACGACACCTTTGCTTCAAGGCATCTTCATGAGGTTGTAGGCTGGATGACTCGCCGCCATGAACTGGGCCAGAGCTGGGTACCCGAGGATGGCGTTGTACGGGAGGCCGATGTGGGCGATGTAGAAGTCGACTAGCTCCGTACAGTAGTTGTCGCGCGTGCCGAAGGTGACGGGAAGGCGGATCTACCCCAGGGAGCGGGCAGCGCCGCCACCAACTCCTGAGAAAGGCGTGCTGAGGCTGAGCCGCTCGAGCGGCACGTGAAGAAGGCTGAAGGCTTCCACGGAGAGCAAGTTGAGGCCAGTGCCGCCGTCGATGAGGGTATTGGTGACGGCCACGTTGCAGATGGTGGGCGTGCAGAGCATCGGAAGCATGCCCGAGCCGGTGGTGGTGACGGGGTGTCTTCTGAGCTGAAGGTGAGGTCGGCCTCAGGCGCAGCCCAGCCCGGCGGAGCCCCCGAGTGCTTGGAAGCGGCACCAATCTGGCGGAGGAACGGCTTGATGTGGCAATCTGAAGGCGGCGCCTGTGAGCCGCCTAGCAGGGCTGTGAAGAGGTCGTGCAGCTCCTCCCAAGACGCCACCATGGATCCGGGAAGGTTGAGCAGCCAGGCGCGCGGCTCACCGGCGAGGGCCATGGGAAGCCAGTTGGCCATGACCTTGTCATCACCCCCGGCCTCGAGGACGGCCTCCTCGTATGCCAGCAGGAAAGCTGACGGGTCCGCTGTGCCGTCGTAGCACGGCGGCATCTCCAGCTTGAACTTGGGTGGCCACCGCACCCGCCGCAGGGCGGGGGCCAGGGCTCGGAGCCCCCTGGCCCCGTCGTCAACGCTGGCCGTCGGAGTCGGTGGCAGGGCGCCTGTCATGTGGGCGAAGCGCGGTGGCGACGGAGCGCGGATCGACGGAAGAGAAGCTATGGCGCCCCCCTACCTGGCGCGCCAAATGTCACATCACGGGTTCCGGCAAAACCCTCGAGGTTCGAACATTCGGGTGCGCGCGAAGATCTCCTCCCTACTGATCCACTCCCTAGCTCTTTGAGGTCTCGCGGAAGAACTCGACGGACTCACAAGACAAAGACACAAGATTTATACTGTTTCGGGACACCGTTGTGGTGTAATACACTACTCCAGTGTGGTGGTGGTGGATTGTCTCTTGGGCCGATGATGAACAGTACAAGGGGAAGAACAGCCTCCTGAGGTTGAGGAGTTCTTGTGCTTGACGAACTTGCGTGGGTGAGATGCCTCTGAATGAGTCATCCCCTACGGTGGTGGCTGGCCCTACTTATATAGGCCCTGGTCCTCTCCCCAAATATTGAGAGGGGAGGGAGCCAACAACGGCCAATTTGAAAGGGGACAGCTAGTACAGCTTATCCTGACAAAAGTAGTCTTCGCGTGCAAAAGGCTCTGGTGGTGACGCCGTCTTGGGCTCCATGGTGACCTCTGTCTTGCCGTCCTGCTGGTCTTGGTCTTGTTGCACCAATATGGAAACCTTTGCTTGATGCCTCGGTACTCCGCGCCTGTGCTTGCCCCCTTGGCACCAAAGAGGAAACAAGGACGTTGCGCGCGCTGGCGCCCGCCTGGTCTCGATCATCATGGCTCACATCACGACGACCTCGCGAGGTTTGCCTTGCCTTGATCTCTCAGCCCCTCGTGAGCCTCCCTGGCGAGGCCGCTCTTGAGGAGGTCTTGCATCGTCCGCCTCACGAGGCTTGGCCCCTCGCGAGGGTCTTGAATGCCTTGTCGATGAAGATGGGCTGCGCCGGCCCGCTAGCTCAGCCACGCCGTGGGCCGCAGGAAGGCAAGTCTGGGGACCCCCGTTCCCAAAACGCCGACATTATGATCCAATGATGTGTTGCCATCCGATGATGTTTTGAGTAGATATCCTTTGTCTTTGGGTTAATTGATGATCTAGATTGGTATGAGTTGTATGTTTTATTTTGGTGCTGTCCTATCGTGCCCTCCGTGTGGCGCAAGCGTGAGGGATTCCCGTTGTAGCTGTTTCAATACGTTCATGATTCGCTTATAGTGGGTTGCTTGAGTGAAAGAAGCATAAACCCGAGTAAGGGGGTTGTTGCGTATGGGGTAAAGGGGACTTGATATGTTAATGCTATGGTTGGGTTTTACCTTAATGATCTTTAGTAGTTGCAGATGCTTGCTAGAGTTGCAATCCTAAGTGCATATGATCCAAGAAGAGAAAGTATGTTAGCTTATGCCTCTCCCTCATATGAAATTGCAATGACGACTACCGGTCTTGTTAACGATTGCCTAGGATAATTCCGCACACCGACCCATCATTATTCCACACTCGCTATTTATAATATTTAGGAATATATTCTAACTTTATGATAACAACACCTACTTTTATATTTTAGCTCTCCGATACCATGCAAAGTTATCCTCTTCATACCCACAACGTAGTTTTATTTCTCGTTTCCAGTTGGAAGCAAACGTTCAGTGTACGTAGAGTCGTATCAGTGGCAGATAGGACTTGAGAGAATATTGATCTTACCTTTAGCTCCTTGTGGGTTCGACACTCCATACTTATCACTTTCACCTTTGGGAATTGCTATGATGATTCCCTGCACTTGGGGATTATCACACCACTTGATTACAGATCAAGAACTCATAAGTATCAATGGTTAGTGTGCTGTAAATTTATCCCATTTCAGATTGGCAAATAAAGAGACGATTTAAATAATAGTAGAATGATATGACATTGTTCATAGTTAAGACATTCCAGAATATGACATTGTGCTGTAGTCGGTAGGTTCACCACACCACTGGATTACGGATCAAGAACAGAAGCATACATGCAGTGCAAAAGAAGATCAGTTGCTTTGTATAGTTTAATTTACATGGTATGAAGAAGGAACTTGGTTGTGCAACTGAAAACTTAAATTGAGAAGGACAAACTTTTGTTTATGAACTACATAATAAACTTTAAACATGCAATTTGATGCAAACACCAAAAATAAACAGCTGTTGCAGTCATGCCTAACCAAATATACACAACAAAGTTTGAAGGCTTGAGAAGGAAAAACTTACATTACTGGTGAAGACAGGCTCTATAAAGCCCTTGTCCATGCTGATGGGGGGCCAATTCAAGAAGTTTACCACAGAATATTCTTCATAAGCATTGCCTTTATTCTACATTTTGTTAAGAGTAAATATAGATGTGATAATATAAGAAAAAATGGAGAATATTTAAGATAAGATGAAGAGTGATGCTACATGACCAAGTAGCTATAAATGTAAGTACAGCGATACAGGCAAAAGGTACAACCAACAGCAATGCAGAGCTAAACTTCTTCAGGACCATCGGTGTTATCCAACCTTATGGTAAGAGTAAATATAGATCTGATGCGTAGAAAATGGAGGGCAAAGGAAAATAAGCTGCAGAGTGATGGTTCATGAACAACTACCTGTCAATATAAGTACATTGATAAAGGGCAGTAGGTACTTACAAGAACAATGCAGAGCTAAAAAATTTCATTGGCATTGGATATATTCTACACTACACTAATGTAACCATTCATACAGATCAGATAATTTGGAGCGAACAATTGATAAGCAAGCTATCACGCATACTGTTGTCACATAATGAATCAGGTATGCAAGTACAGTGATACAGGACAACAGGTACTAACAAGAGCAAAGCAGCGGGTAGCATATTTGCGATATCCTGTCGTTCTTTTCAAACCGGAATTCTTCTTCAAGTTGATATCCTGCAAAAAAGATCCGTAAGGCACATGCGAAAAAGTAGAAGTTCAAATTGTCATGTGATATCATAGACAGTACCTCATCCTGGGAACGAGACAAGTACATAACAAGGTTTTTCCATTCAATGTCTTCTAAATTTAGCATAGGAGTCTTCACCGGAACTTCGTTTATAGACTTGCCATCAAAGTGTGATTTCCTCAGGCAACACCGATACTGCTGCAATGCTTCCTTGAAAAGCGCAAGCAAGCTTTGCTCATCATGACTATCCAGATTGACCCTCGCGTACTTAAAACAATGCAATGTAAATCATTGATGTGTTCAATCAGCAGAAAACAGGAAAATAATCACCATGAATAATAGCACTTACACATAAGTGGGACAGGAAGATGTGAAAATGGTGTTTGTCTTCACTATAATCTTCCCATGATGGGAATATATGAACGTAGTCCCTAACAACATTGAAAGCATTGTCTTTAAAACTAGGAATAACTGGAATGTGGTTCCAATCTGCGGGAATTGGTCGTCTCTACAGTTGGGATAGGTCTTCGGCCGGTGGACTTGCTGTACTTTTTGCTGGAGTGGGATTTTTCTGTGGTACAGCTGGTGCTATGGCAACTGAAATCGGCATACCTTTTGCTAGAGTGCAGGTGTGTGGTGGGGCTAGTGGTGTGGCCAGTGAAGTATGGGTATAGTCTGCTGGAGTCGGTCCTACGTTTTGTGTCACTGGTTGTACAGCTAATATAAGTGGGGTGCTGTCTAATTTCTCCGGCACCACCACGTTTTTCAAGGACTTTGCTGGTGCTCCTTCAGGTTCGGCAATCACCCTCTTCCTTTTTGATGTCTGATGCACAAGAACAACATTTGAGTGAAAAAACATGGTATGATGACAGATACAATATGTATTGATAATGGATGGGCATGGCATCTTGACATATATGATGCGTAAACTAAACAGATGGGGGTGCAACAAAGTAGAAGAAATGCAAGACAACATATGTAAGATATGCGCAATCAATAAAACTTTGCCAAATTAGAACAGGCACCTTGATGGGTGAATAGGACAGGCCATCTTCCTTTGACTCCTCGAGGTTAGAATAGTCATTAGGATCATATTCTAAACAAGAATCTACAGGTGGGGAGCGTATGAGTCTCATTGCATCGAGAATGGCACTCAATGCCTTGGTGCCAATTTTGTAAGTCATTGCAGCGTTCCACAATATTCTTCTGATGCGCAGTTTCTGATATTCACTGTAACTACGTATAATATCTGAGAACCATGAAAACATTAATAGTAGTGAGATTATCTTTGTAATGCAGAGGATATTCTAATATAGGGGCACCCCTGTAAACCCTTGTGTGCTATCACTGGATTCTAATGAGAGAGCTCATGTGTGTTGTGATATGGTGCGTGTATTAATATAATCTGGCACAAGTACACAAAAAATAGGTCTAGAAGTAAGGATAGTTGGCAGATGATAGGTTCATAATATACTGTATAGAGAGTTTATTGCCAAACCCTGATAACAAGAGCACACAACAAGTAGGCAGATCGTAGTGTACATAAATGGGGTACACCATAACCACGATATATAAATCGAGAAAGTGGAACTGGCTGGAAAATATGGTGTTGTATTGCCGCTACTAATTGAAAACCTATCGATTATAGGCCAGCTCTATCAGCTGTTGACTGCAGATGTCCCTGCTCCCCTTCTGGACAAGGAACATAAAGTACGTACTAAATACAGAATAACAAAAGAGGAACATGTTAAAGAACAGAAGAGAAAGCATATTCTTGAGGTTCCGCTGCATTGCATACAATGTTGGTTGCCCACTCATGATGAATCACAGCGCCCAAAGAAATGCAATTCCATGCTATCTCTCTATATGTGGCCACATGCATTTGGAAAATAAAGTGGGAGCATTACCTGACCAATTAAATGTGTGTTTGTTAACTAATTTCAGTATCATATCACAATTCGTATTTGAAGAAGTAAGCTTTCGACTTATGATTGGTGTGTTGTTTAGCTTCAAGAGTTGACTGCCGCTAGTGTGACACATAGCAGCTACACAGATCATAGTGTAGATATAACGGGAAAACCGTAAGCATCAGGAGTAAAATCAGCAAAGTGGAACTTGCTAGTATATATGTGCTAGTATTGCCAGTACGGCTAGAAAGGCGTCGGATGCCAGCTCTCATCAACTGAAGGTGCGGTACTGTTAATATCAGTGTAACTCTCAAAGGCGACACAGTTCCCCGCATTTCCTTGCTAATCTTATAGGATTCAAATGGGCAGGCCACTACAAATCCTATTCCTATGTTTACAAAATCCTACGAATCAAAGAGGCCCGAAGAGTTCAAAGTGTCCATCACAACCGACCATATAGACCTCTACACTGCAAATGTCCCTGCTCATCTTCACTACAAGGAACATATTGTACTACTATCATACTCCCTCCGATCCAAAATATAAGTCTTTGTAGAGATTTACACTATGGATCACATACAGATGTACACAAATACATTTTAGAGTGTAGATTCACTCATTTTGCTCCATATGTAGTCCATGGTGGAATCTATACAAAGACTTGTATTTAGGAACGGAGAGAGTACTTATTAAGAAAGAACAGAAGAGGAACATGCTAAAGAAGAGCAAGCAGATTTTGCATAATAAAATGTTTGTTGCGCAGTGCCCACACATGATGAACCAGAGCGCATTAAGAATGCAACTCCCTACTGTCTCTTTATATGTGGTGCACGTGCTTTTCAAAAGAAAAGTAGGAACATTAGCTGACCAATTAAACGTTATTTGATTTAGTAATATCAGCATCATATCAGATTCGTATTTGAGCAACAAGTTTGGAATTTTGAGTCCCACGTTGTTTAGCTTGATGGATTCAGGAGCAGTGCTAAGCAGGTATGATGATAGTACTGAATATAAAGGCATGTCTGCATGCAAGTCGCGTGACTTTTGTCATTTGGGTCAATCAACCATTTCAGGCGGTTGGATGAAGATCCTACGTCTCCTAACCCTTCTTCTTCCTCGTCTCTGATTATTCCCATCTAGAACACCGCACGGGCCGCCGGCCAAACCACCGGCGCCGACCCCCAGCCCTCCCCTGAACCGCCCCCACCGCCTGTGTTCCTCCGCCACCCCCACCCCCACCCCCACCCGCGTGGAGTTTTCTTCATTCGGCGAGGCCCCACCACCGCCCCCACAACCACCGTCCCCACACGAGCCCCTTCATTCGCACCAGTGAACTCCGGCGAGCTCTGAAAAATTGACTGACCCAATTTTGAAATTTAGTCTACTGTCATTTAACTAGTGGGGAATATAAAAGGAGAAAACCATAAGCATTGCGAGTATAGTGTTGAGCGTGCCATGGCGGATCTGAAGGTGCAAACCGTATAAAGGCAACTTCACAACCAATGTTTGCTTTCAACTAGCAACTAAGTGATGGACAAGAAATCAGAGTAAAGCAGTGGCAATCTATTTTCTTGCTGCGATAAATAAGTTGAGCAGATAGGAAAGAGTACCGCCTCTGGTGTGGCGTCGTGTATGCATCTGCTGAGAATTTGACGGTGTTGCGGTAGGGATGGCTGCGGCGGCGTGGAAGTAGATCTAGGAGGGTAAACGGTGGCGGCAGGGCGCGGTGGACGAGACGGTCGTAGGAGCGGCACCGGCAAGGTGGACGACGGCGGGGATGAAGCGAGAGGACGGGATGCAAGGATCCCGGTCCGAAGCTGCGGATGAGAGAGATCGATCTCTTGTAATGGACGACGGCGTCGGGGTATCAGCTCTGGCATGATGGAGGAGGACGGTGGTGGATGGGGTGGCAGACGGAGGATGCTGGGGTGGAGAAGCTGTTTTGGCGCCCACGGAGTATGAATGGGGAAATGGAGGGAGAGAGGAAGGGGGGAACCACGTCTTTAGGGCACGCTTGTCCCAAATGCGAGGAAATTTACAAACTTAGCCCCCTTTTAAAATTTCCTACATCACAACAATATTAGTCGGTTGGGGATAGGACGGTAATCTCGCGTACATCGAATATTTGCCGACGAGAGTTTCTTTTTGGCGCCCACCGTGTATGATTCGGGGAGGGAGTCGATTTTGGCCGAGGAGACACTGTGTTTTGGCACCCACCGTGTATGAATCCGGGTGAGAGGCGGTCATGTTATGTTTGAGTGAAATTACAAACCTACCCCTATCGAAACCTATAGAAATCGAGCCAATAGGCTTTGCGTGTGAGGGATAGGCAGTAATTTCCATCTTGCAGATTTTAGTTTTGGGCGGTTACTGCAACTTTCCCCGCTTCATTCAAATTTTTGCAGAGCAAGAGTGCACGTTTACCGTGCCAACTCAATTCGAGTCCAGTTTGTATTCTATTTTTGTTCGGCCTGGATCCATTTGCGATTCGAATAAAATTCTGTATACATCATTTTATATATATACTTTCAAAGGCACAACAAAGAATTCTGCTCCTTTATATGTATATAATATGATTTACAAATACAATGATCTCAAAATCATAAGGTTGAATTCAAAAAAAATTAAACCAAATTATGTTATACTAAAATGTATGGATCAGTAATATCTACATATTAAATAACATAGATGCGCGTGAATTCATATGAGTATGCATGTTTGATAGGTCAATTTTCGTTCGAGTATGAATTACATGTATCATCATCTCGAATTCAAATAGCTGAATCCCTTTTATGCTGACTCCTTTCACGCCCATCTCTCTGGCATGCTCCTTCATGTAGCTATCATTCTCTTTTCTCTAGCTCACCCGCACGCTCACTTCATGTTTCTCCTATCTTTGCAAACATGGTCTCTCAACGTCTCCCTTGAGAAGTATTGCACTCTCCCTATCATTATACATTACACGGTTTTCATTATCTCTCACGTCTCTACCATTCTCTGGTATCACTATGTACCTAAGCTTTCTTTTTCACCGCCACACACACAGTCTCACTCATCTTTCACTTTGTCTTTCTCTCTATGGGGTTCTCTCACACACCATATATGTCTCTAGATATGACTCATACCACTAAAATTACTCTCTGCTACAGACACAACATTTGTTGCAGTCTCCTTTCCGTCTGCATCCCAGTTATAAACTTACATTATTCATTTGTTTACCGATCAGACAAACTCCCCCCGCTCTCTCTCTCACACACACAACTCCTGCTTCCACTCCCCTTCCCGACTATCGTCTCTCTCTCTCACACACACAAAACTCTCGCTTTCGCATCCCTGACTCGTATTTCTCTCACATAATTGATCGACTAGCCTCCAGATAGGTTTATACACCCGCACACTCGTGCTTCCACTATCGCGTACATGTCTGTCTTGCGCTCCTTGTATCTATGTAGTTTTTTCGTCCCTTCTTGAGACACGCCCTCTCGATCGTGCACACACACACACTATTGCCTCATTTTAAGTTGATACCTCTCGCACACACACTCTTTGTGTCTTTGTCACACATGCACTCCGTCCTCCTCCTCTCTCCCTCTCTCTCACACACACAACGCACACACACACATGGGCTTTTTGCAATAACTAGCAAGATGCCCATGCGTTGCACGGAACATCAAGATGCATTTGTATGAGTAATTTATGTTGTGGAAGAAAAGGATGAATGAGGGAAGGCCTTATTTGCAAATGTGGAGAGGGGTGTGGGTATCTTTTTGCAAAATTGCCATAGTTTCCTTCCTATCCGTCAGATATAAATTGGATGGCCTATATAGCAGGATGGTAGGCACACCATCATCACCAACTCTGTTTTTATCTCGAACTCTTATAAAAAGCATAGTTGGTGATGATGGTGTGCCTGCCATCCTGCAATATAGGCCGTCCGATCTATATCTGGCGGATAGAAGGAAACTATGGCAATTTACCTACACTCCTCTCCACATTTGCAGATAAGGCCTTCCCTCATCCATCCTTTTCTCCCACAAGATCTCGATGTTCCGTGCAACGCATGGGCATCTTGCTAGTACGAATAGAAATTAGAGATATACCACTTCTCAAATCTTGAAACCAACAACATTCCCTGATCTCATCAAAACTGCCAACGGAATATATTTTGAGTGAAACGTAAGAATTTTTTAGTGATACACGTATTTCAAAACTAGACTCTTTTTTCTATCAAATCGGTGAATATGTGTTAATCTACTTTGATCGTGTGGCAACGCATTGGCACATTGCTAGTAGTTATTACCACTGTATAATTTTTTGGACACCAGACAAATGGTGGAGTACATATACGAAGTGAAGAGGCGCACACACGCAGTCGGTCTCTCGCTGTCTCGCACGCATGAGAGTTACGTAAAGGCACCATTAACAAATAAACCCTAAAACCCTAGGTGCACGATGCTGCATGCGCGAGTACCAGGTACCTGGTGGAGCACACCTTTGTAGGAATAGTCAGCTCGCGTGATAATTTGAACCGTAGGAGTTGATGGTCGGGGCCACAGGTGAACGACCTGGAGGCGGTGGCTCGCCAGTTGCCACAGATCGAGTAGCCATGTTTAGAATATCATTTTTTAGCGGGGTAAGAGTTCCGATATTCAATGGCGCGTTATAAGTACTAAGTAGTTTTTAGAACGATTGGTATGGAGCGAAAATGGAATTCATAACTACTACCTCCTTGGCATATGGTTGTATGGGTTTATGTTGCGAGATGTAGAACCTGGTAGTTCTAGGGAAAATACTGTGGTTTAGATGTTGGTTTTCAGTAATGAAAATCGGAAGGGGGAAACCCTTCTTTGATAAAAAAAAACAACTACCTCTGTTCCAATTTACTACACTACAAAAAAAAGACACATCCGTGACATTTTGGGCTGAACGAAATTTTTTTCTGTCATACTTATGACACTTCTATGACGATAATTGTGACAAAACCCGGTATCATCATAGATGTGGTGGGCTCCTACTTCTAGGACAAAAAATCAAGAAAGGAAATGGGCTTTTCGTCCTGGGCGGGCCGGAGACGCAGCTGCATGACATTGTTTGGGCCGTCCATGACAGGAAAACCGTGGTAGAAGCGAGGGCGAGGAAAATATCGGGGTGTTCCCTGTTACGGTGGGTGGTCGGGGCCGAGCGATGCGCATTTCTCTCGCACACGCACGCGCGTGGGTGCGAGCCGTTGGGCTCTAACTGAACCTGAGCGAGGCGTTGGGCTCTAGCTGAACCCGAGCGATTGCAGTGCAGGCTATGCGTTACTTAACCCGAGCGATCGATCGATGGCTCTTAACTGAACCTGATCGAGCGATTCCTTCGCTACTGCTGCTAACTGAAGCCGATCGATGCTGCCTCGGGATGAACAGTGAGTGTTGCTGGGGGTTTGGATGAACAGTTCCTGGTGGGGGTGGATGAACATGACCCCGTGGTGTTTCCTTTGGATGAACAGGACCCCAATCGATCGAGCCGGTTGGGGCTGGCTGAACAGGACCCTGTGGAGGGCTGGATGAACAGGACCACCCCGTGGAGGGCTGGATGAACAGTAGCCCGTGGAGGGGTGGTTGAACAGGAGCCCGTGGAGGGGTGGTTGAACAGGAGCCCGTGGAGAAGCTGGTTGAACAGTAGCCGGTGGAGTAGCGTGCGGTGGAGGCTGGATGAACAGGAGCCCGTGGATTAACAGTCGCGGGTGGAGGCTGGAGGAGGTCGACGGTGGATGAACAGTAGCCCGTGGAGGCTCGAGGGGGTCGACGGTGGAGAGGAACAGTTGTCACATCCCTAGCTTTACCTTGCACTAGGCTAGCACTTGTCTGTTGCATCATGTCTAAATTTTATGTAAAGCTGAAATGGGGATGTTCAAACCCTAGCACCAAATGGAACTCAACTAGGTTCAATCCAAAAATCTTTTTCAAAGAACCCAAAATGACCTTTGAAAATGTTCATGATTTCTGATAAAGGTGAAAACCTCTGCCAAAAATGATTAATATATTTCTAGGACATTCTGGATCTTTGAATTAACTCATATCGTATTTGAATTGGAGCATTTAAATCCTATAAATATTTTTAAATGCTCTAATAATTCTGAAACTAGTTGTGGGTTGTTGGAAATAATCCAAACACTGCCCAAAATTATGTTCAGGATTTTACAAAATGGATTAGTATTTTTACTAATTCAAAACAGAATAAAAGAAATAGAAATCAGAAAATAAAGGAGAGAGAGAAACTTACCTGGCTTACCTGGCACCCCCAGCCGGCCCAACACTATGTGGCCCAGCTCGCCTGGCCCCCTCCCCTGTCATCTTCCTCCTTGCCAGGAGGACGAGCGCGTGGCCGACGCACGCCAGCGCACGCCCGGCCACCTCTTGCTTGCCGACGAGCCCCTGGACGCGTGGCCGACTTCCTCGGTGCCGTCCCAATCCCTCCGGCTCGCTCACTCTTCCCCTTGCTCCCTCCCTCGCCGTTCCCCACCTCACCGAAAGTGTTGCCGTCACCACCGCTCGCCGTTGCCGTGGCCACCGCCTCCCCCTCACCTTACCGACAAATCCACGGGCTCCGCCTCCATCTCCCGCGCCTCTTCGTCAACTCGCACGACACCGTACGTCCTGCATCACCCTCTGCACTGCCATCTTCGCCGCCTCTGCCCCGAGATCGCCGGCGACCTCCCATCGTCATCAGCCCCTCCTCGAGCTCGCCGTCTCCTTCTTACGAATCGCCGTGAGCCACTGAACCTCTCCCCTTTGCCTTTTCCTTCGCGCACGCCCCGTAGCCGCTGCCCCGCGAGCACCCGTAGCCGCCGTCTGCCATGGCCGGCGAGCTCCGTGCCCCCGAGACCCTCCGCTCCTACTAGTTGCTCCGGCATGCTCCTGCTGCCCTTTAGGTGCTGACTAGCACCTCCGTTCGCTCGCCCTCGAGCTACAGCACCGCGCCCGCGCATAGCCGTGCCCCGGCCACCTCTGTCGTCTTTGCCGTCGCCGCCGTACTCCGCCCCGGCACCACCCACGACCACCACCCGACGCGCCTCGTTGCGCTACACCCGTTGAGCCCAGCCGTGCACGCTCTCATCACCGGAGTCGCCCGGACGAGGAGCGCCGCCGCGTCCTGCTTTGCACCGGCGGCTAATCGCCGTTTAGGTGACGTGGGCATCATTAGTGGCTAATGACCCATTAATTAAACCCTCCTGTGACACAGACAGCTGGGCCCCACGCCTAATTAACACCGGGTTTATTTTCTGTTTTGATTAGTTTATAACCCAGCGGGACTCACGCGACAGAGTTGACTCTGTTGATGTGTCTGTTGACCCGACCCCACCTATCTGTGACCCTAGGCAGCACTGAGTCACTGACTAGTGGGCCCAAATGGTCAGGTTTGACCTGGGTTGGCGCCTTTGACTTGCTGACGTAGTGACGATGTCACTCTGACGTCATAAAGCCTTTTCTGGAATTTAAATAAATCTAAATGATTTATTTATTTTCAGAAAATACCCTATACTTAAAAAAATCATAGAAATTAATCTATAACTCAGATAGAAAAGATTTATATATGAAAAATTATCAGAAAATCCAATCTATCCATCTGTACTGGTTTCATGCATGTTAAAGCAACTTAACCCTGCTGTTTATATCAAAACATGATAAAGCACTATTTAAATTCATAAGATGAGTTTGGGGTTGAATCTTTGTTTCAAAATGGCTCAAACCCATCTAGTTGTAGTTGCATTAGCCCAACACACTCATTTTGCCATGTCATTATCATGCATCATAATTGTTGCATTGCATTGATTGTGTTCTTCCTTGTTTGCCGGTATTTGTCCCCTCTCAGCGGACGTAGTTTCAATGATGAGTTCGATGACACCGATGAAGAACTATACTATCTTCAGAAGTGCCAGGCAAGCAAAACCCCCCTTGTTCATTCCGATACAATCCCACTCTCTCGCTCCTGCTCTCTTTTACTGCATTAGGACAACAACGATTCAACTGTTACATGCTGCGGTAATTGAACCCCTTTCCTCTGCATGACCTGTCATTGCCACAGTAAATAGATGAAACCCACTAGCATGAGTAGGAGTTGTTTGAGCCCTGATGTGCCTACTCATTCATGCTTTTTGTCATGCCTGCTACGGCTTAGAGTTGAGTCAGGTCTGATTCATCGGGGATGAATTGGAGGTGTGTGAACATGTTCTACTATTGAGAGCTAAGTGTGTGAACACGATTTGGTAAAGGTAGCGGTGAGAGGCCATGTAGGAGTACATGGTGGGTTGTCTCATTGAAACCGTCCTCAGGAACTGAGTTTTGTGTTTGTGATCCATGAACAGCTACTACCACGCGTTGGGCCCGAAACCAATGGACCCTCTCGACTTATTAATTGCCTTGATCTCTGTCCAGGAGTTGCAACTAGTTTCTGGTGTTTGTAGGATATGTGTTGGAGGCCGTGCATAGCGCTGACCCTAGGGGTGTGCTATGATGCGGTAGATACACCGTGGCCCGGTGTACCGGGCGCCCGTTTTGTGTCTCAGGAACCCTGCACACATCGTTTGGGGCTGTGAGCGAAACCCCGGCCGGATCTCCTCGTGGATGGAACCCGAATAGGCGATAAACCTGGACTAGAGACTTGTGTGGTTAGTCAGGTTGTGGCCGACTCCCTCGCCAGGCTTCCGCTTGAAGGTTGCCGAGATACACGACGTGTACATGGTGGTAAGTGGCGAGAGCGTGTGTGAAGAAGTACACCCCTGCAGGGTTATAAATGATCTATTCGAATAGCCGTGTCCGCGGTAAAGGACTTCTGGGTTGCCTGTACAGTTCATAGACAAGTGAAAGTGGATACTCTAAAATGCGCAAGATAAGCATGAGTGTTATGGATGGCGTCCTCGTAGGGAGACGAGAGCGGATCCATAGTGGTGTATTGATATGGTGAATATGTGGACTCGTGTGCGCCACCTCAAAAGAGTAATTTGCAGTCATAGTTCAGGATAGCCACCGATTCAAAGATGGCTTGCTGCAGTCAAACTCCACCACCCCTTTATTGATACTGATGCATATGTAGCTAGTTCTGATGTAAGTCTTGCTGGGTACATCTGTACTCATGTTTGCTTATTTTATGTTTTTGTATAGAGACTTCAGTCTCACTAGTAGTTCCGCATGGACTTCGACATTTAGCTTGTTACCTCAGCTACGATCTTGTGCCCTCGGCAGGGTCTTGTAGATAGTCAGACTTCTCAGTCTTTTCATTTGTAGTTGTCTGTACTCAGACAAGTTAAGCTTCCGCATGTGCTTGTTGCTTGTTTGCTTTGTATGTTGGGTCAACAGACCCACGTTTGTAATATCTGGCTCTTCGGAGCCTAATGAATAAATACCTTGAGTTGTAGAGTTTTGTTGTGATGCCATGTTGTATTTACACATATCGGGCATATTGTGTGTATGATTGAAATGCTTGGTATGTGTGGGATCCGACAACCTAGTTGTTTATCCTTGGTAGCCTCTCTTATAGGGAAATGTAGTCTGGTGCTTCCACTGAGCCATGCTAGTCTGCTACAGCCCGGCTTACCGGAGTCCTGCTAGCCCAGTCGCTACTGCTTCGGAACACTTAGACAGGCCGGCATGTGAACCACTTCGTTCCTGTGTCTGTCCCTTCGGGGAAATGTCACGCGGTGACTTCCGGAGTCCTGCTAGCCTACTACAGCCCGGGTTTCCGGATTCCTGTTAGCCCAGTTGCTACAGCCCGGATTCACACGCTGATGACCGACACGTTCGATGTTGGTTCATGTATGCATGTCCCCGTAAGTTAGCACCACTTTGGGTTCACGACTAGTCATGTCGCCCGGGTTCTCTGTCATATGGATACTAGCGACACTATCATATACGTGAGCTAAAAGGCGGAAACGGTCCCGGGCCTGGTAAGGTGGCACCCATGGAAATACCGTGCGTGAGGCCACAAAGTGATATGATGTGTTACATGCTAGATCGGTGTGACTTAGAATCGGGGTCCTGGCAACAGTATCCCATGGAGTCCCGTTTTGCGGTACGCCACACCCCTCCCGATGAACAAGACCCCCGTTTCGATCGTAGCGCTCTAATACAAGTCCGTTTCCTCTGTTTTGCGGTACGCCACACCCCTCCCGATCAACAGGACCCCCGTTTTGACCGTAGGAGGTCCATTTCCTCCGTTTTGTGGTACACTAGACCCCTCCCGATGAACAGGGTCTCGTTTCGACCGTGTCCGGTTGAACACAAGTCCGTTTCCTTTGTTCTGTGGTACGCCAGGCCTTGTTTCCATCGGCTGTTCCGTCCAAGCCCTCCCAATGAACACGACGATGCATTCCGTTCCGACCCAGCCGTTTGGCTCCCCATGAATACGACGACGACACTGTTTTTCTGTTCCGACCCAGCCATGTACACGAGCCCTGGCTTTACGTACACGCGAGTAGGCGTTCGAGACCCCGCCCGTATGTACGTACGTGGCTGTATTTACTTTCTGGCACCCTGGCCGTTGTACGTACGTGTACATGCTATGTGCACGCCTCTACATCGACCAGTATGTACGTACATGTTCGCGACCAGAATGACAACGCTACGTACGCTTCGACCAGGTGGGTCCCGACTATCAGGCACTTCCTTGCGTGCGAAGATGTAGCTGGTGGGTCCCAGCAATCAGGGGGGCAAATCTTTTTTTTTGCCCGGACGCACTTCCTTGCATGTGAAAATGTAGCTGGTAGGTCCCAGCAGTCAGGGGGAAACGTTTTTTTCGCGAAATATGGTGGCCCGTCTGGTTGGTCTCCGCTGTCAGGTGGAGAAGAATTATTTTGCGCGTAATAAGGAGGCACTTCCTTGCTGTGGCCATGGACCCAACTGTCAGCCTCTCCACGTACAGTACTCTTCCAATGGAAGTTGGTCGTTGACCACATTGACCACGCCGCGTCGAGAGCACCACGTCGGTGGACGATTGCGAGGCCTAGGAAGGGGACGACGCGGAGCTGGGGAAGACGCGGTAGTGGATACCCACGCGGAGAGGAGTACGAGGGTTCACTGGTTCGGCTGCGATGTGAGGCTGCCATCGCCATAGAATAACAGGGGGTGTGCGTGAGTGGAGGGATGTCCTGGCCAGCGGGGAGTAGTAGGGGGCGGTGAGGCCTCCGCGGCAGCACAGCCGGCCACGGGAGGCAGGAGCAGGCGGCACGACCAGCGCTGCTTTGGGCGGCTGGAGTAGGAAGACCAGAGGTTGAAGAAGCATGACGGCCCTTGGTATGCGTCAACTTAGTACGCCCACAGGTCAGCTTACGAAACGGTGCGCCCCAGATGTCAGGGGGCGGAATCATTTTTTGGGCGGGTGAAGCTAGAATATCCGAGATTGAAGAAGAAGCACGGCATCTGTTGGATGGACATCCAACGACCATTGCTGCTAGAACCGTGTGTTGACTATAAGTTGACAAAGCCTTGCATACGCGTCAACTCTTTTTTTAGGGGACGCGTCAACTTAGTAAGGCCACAAGTGTGTGGCAGAGAACTTATAGCCTATTTGAGATTTGTAAGAATGTGCAGCCAATTTTTGAATTCTAATGGAATTTACTACAGCCCATTTACAGTTTGTTAAAAGTACAGCCCATTTCAACCAACCGTTCAAAACAGAATTCAATAAAATTTCCCACATTTTGATGGGATCCGAAATATTTTTATCCCGAAATTTCTAGTCAGATTAAATACAACTTCAATATAAATTTATAATACGTAAAAATCCAACAAAACATCGCGCTCGCAACAATTAATGAAATTAAAATTTTCAATATCCAAAAATAATATTTTATAAAGTAATTACGTGTTTGGTCCATTTTTTATAATTACTGCCCAGTTTTTATAATTACATCCCATTTATTATTTCTTAAAGCCCATTTTCTTGTTAAGCCTAATGCATCCCTCCTAGGAAAGATTTGCAACCCAGCGGGGAGGAGAATAACAACTTGACCTTGCCTGGGTATTCCTCAAAAAAGGATAGCTGGGCTAGCCATTTTTAGCTTGAAAAAAATTAATATCTGGGCTGGATATCTGGCCTGGGCTAGAAGGGCTACAGCCCGCCCAGTTAATAGGTGCAGCGATGCTTTCGTTGTTGTTCAGAGGAGAAAAATTAATATCTGGGCTAAACATCACTCAAGAAAAACTCTACAGTGCTCACACCTCAAAAACACAAATACTGCTCGAGCTGCTTGGTCCCAGCTGTCGGCCGCTTCTTGTGCAATTCTCTCGTTTATTGACTACCTAGGTTGACAATGGTGTGGGACCGTGATGTCAGGAAACCAGGAGGAAGCAAAAAAAATTATAGTTTCATATACTAATAAGGAGGCACTTAAGTACGTGCGGCTATAGCCCTGGTGGGTCCCCACTGTCATCCTCTCCAAGTAAAGTCATCACCTCATCCTCATGTCCGTTGACCATGTTGACAACGCGAGACGACAGCGCCACAGCGAGCGCAACAACTCGAAGGACGACCGAGAGGGCCTCGCGGGCCCTATGGATGGTCTGATACAGCGCCCGCTGCTCATTCGGGAAGCCAGGATCATAGGGCCACATGTCCGTGACGGCATTGTCGTTCGCTTGTTCACCGGTGCTCGTTGAGGAGACGGAGGTTGCAGCACAGGTCCTCCTGCGCTGGCAGCTCTTCAGCCATTAGGGCGTCGAAGTGCGGCCGCACCTGCTCTATGCTGAACACGGCATGAACCGGCTTGGACAGTGGCACCGGCTCCTGGTCAGAAGCTCCGTCCATCGTCTGATTGTCGTCGCTCAGCTCGGCGAGGTAGCTGGTGAGCCAGCATGAGTCTGACTGCCCTGGCCCACCCAGACCGCCTCCCTCACCCGCGCGCGCTTTCCGCCCGAAACGGTCAGCGCCGCCCGCCCCGCTTCCTGGTGCATGCGATTGCTCCGCCTTCAAATGACACAAGTGCCGTACGTCTGTCCTTCTGCCGCCCACATTAATGATACGTAGTTGCCGAGGCGGCTACTATGGCGCCACACATCCGTCCCTCCGCCGCCCACCATTGCTATATAAACTGCTGCGCCGGCCATGCCGCAGTCATCCGCATCCGTTCCTATTCTCTTGTCCACACCGCTACTGCCCACCACGGCTTCCTCGCGCTCCAGCGCTCTTCGGGATGGGCGGACGACGGACCACAAGGAGATGGCAGCCATTGCTGCCAACTGGCTGGCCGGCAGGCAGCCGGAGGATGACGACGTCTCAATGGAGAACATGGTAGTCGACGATCCGGCGCCAACCCCCTCCTCCGCGCCATCCTCGCCGGTGCATTGCACCATGACCATCGGCGAGGCTCGTGCCCAATATATGGACATGGTGAGGCAGAAGCATGAGGAGGAGTTCCGGGAGGCGCAGGCCCATGCTGCCTACAACCACCATCTCCTCCAGGAGCACCTGCAGGTGGAGGAGCAGATCGCCGCTGAGCGGGCGGAGCAGGAGGCGCTGCTCGACTCATACCGCTTCGCCCACGAGGGCCGCCTCGAGCGCTGGCGGTACCGCGTGCGGGTGGCGGAGGCTGCGGCCGCCTACAAAGAGGGCGATGAAGTGGGCGAGGCGCTGTTTGGCGAGACCGAGGACGAGGCAGAGGACAATGCCGGCTCGGACGAGTCCCCGCTCCGCTGGCGTCGACGAGGCCCTGCTCCGCCGAGGCCCCGTGGCGCCAACAACGAGGCAGAGGACACCATCGGCTCCGCCGAGGCCCCACCCTACCGACAATGAGGGGGAGGATTTCCCCTGCTCCGCCGAGGCGCCGCCCGCTGGCAACGAGACAGAGGACATCGTCGGCTCCGCCGAGGCCCCGCCCTGCTGCCAACGAGGGGGAGGATTTCCCCCGCTCCGCCGAGGCCGCGCCACATAGAAAACGAGGTCGCCGCCGCTCGGGTCCAAGTATGGCCACCGCTGCTACCCTCCGGTTGCTGGCACTGAGCTGTACATCATGGAGCAATTCTATGATTACAGGATGATTGAAGAGCGCTCCATGGTTGAGCAAGCTCATGAGATATAGTCATTTGTTAGAGAACTTGAGCACTTCAGTTGTATGCTACCGGACATGCTCGAGGAATTGATGGAGGATCTAGTGCCAATCTGGTACAGAAGAAGAACTTCCAGCCCCACAAGTTCAAGAACAAGGGCAAGTTTGATGGTAAAGCAAAGTTTGATGGGAAGAACAAGGCTGTGCAACACACGAACTTCAAGAAGAAGAATGACAAGAAGAAAGGTGTTTGTCATGTGGGGATCCTGATCATTGGGCTCCTAGTTGCCCTAATCGCTATGACAAGCTAGGCGGGTTGACCACTGATGGCCGGTTAGCTTCTTGGCAGCGACGTGGATTCGGAGAGCTATGTTGGAGAAGGACGCTGCTTCTACTTAACTGCTGGTGCAGTTGGCTGACTGACACGTGGGCTCAACATGCATCTGGGCCACATGTCAGTTATGCAACTACACCTGTAGTTAAGTCACTGAAGATTCTGTTCGGCTCAGCCGGACACAGGTGGGTAGCTTCGGTTAATTAATTATACCTCCAGCGCACCCCTTTTTAGTTGAAGAATGTATGAAATGTAATGAAATCCGGCATGTTTATATGAAATCCGACCGTGTATGAATGAATTTATTTCGATTAGTTTGAATTCTTGTATCACTGGCATTGGATGAACATGCAAAACAATACGTACTAGCATTACTCCCAGGGTAATCACCTCGTTTGCAGCAGTTTCACATGTACTCCCTCCAGTCCTTTCTAGTCTGCATACAAGTTTTGTCTGCAGTCAAGTATCTCTACTTTGACCAATCTTATAGAAAAAAGTATGCACTTCCACAATGTGCGAAGTAAAAAGGAACAGAAGGAGTATAAAGAGTTTGAGCAGCTTTTTAGCATTCATGTACATTGAAATCAAACACACATGCCTGGCAATTCATAGAGAACATTCAAAACAATCGATGAGTATGCATCTCAGCGATTCACATGTCAGAGCCAATATTTACTTCACAACTAAAGAATAAAGAAAAAAAGGATCGACGCTGCTGACAGCAAAGGGCGTCTCATTCGAAAATATCAAATGCATGTCTTCTTGCTAAAATCAATGAGCAAAATTTGACAAGGTTTTCCCATTCCAAAATATCAAATGCCTACGATTGTGGAATGGGCAGGGTTTGCCATCAGTTCGGACATTGACATGGCACCTCGTGCTAAATAAACTAGTTGTTCTTTTTGTGCAGTTCCACCAAAATCAACCAAATTCGCGCGTAGCTTGTATGATTTCGCCCTTATATGTTGCAACACCTTGAACTTATCGGCACCTCCTTTCTTGTGGTTGAAATGAATGATTCGATGTATTCATGAACGTTTTGTGCAGTTCCCATTGAAATCAAGCTGAGCACCCCTGTTTGCACAAATACAAAAAAGTGATTAGTATAAAGCAAACTGTACTATGAATTGGCAGTTTAAACAGTCATCTACATGGTCCATGTAGAGCACACTTTTAGAAAAATGGAATTCACCGGAATGAATCCTAGAACAACATTGTACTCGCACATCATAGCAAAAAAATGGAGATTTGTCAGTCCTTCCGAGCTGAAGTTAGTTTGGTCTTGTGGGGGGTAATGTAACCATCCTTCAACTGCTCCTTCTGATGAGAAGATAGACAAGGCTTCTTCATCCTGGCATAATCGGAACTACTCACTTCACGTACTCCATATTCTTCTTCACAGGAGGATGATCCTGTGGTGCAAAGACAAGAGGATAACTAAATGCTAGCATCCCTGTTTGCTAGAAAAAAAGGAAAGGAAATATTTAAAACAGCACAGATGAAGCACTTCTCAAGGACAATACCACTTTTTGATGAAAATATCTAAACAGTAGCATAACACCAATAGAGATGACAAAGCTCAATCATATGGATGAAATCAGTGGGCAAGTACCAACCTTTGTCAGGAGGCTTATTGTGTAGAGCATAGAGATGAAGCACTTCTCCGGAACCATCTGTTGCTATGAACTATGGTGGCCATGCTTACTATATACTCCTCGATTAGATTAATGTTTCCAACATCTTCTTGTGCAGTTCCACTAAAATATATGGTATCTTCAAAGAAGATCCCTGTTTGCACAAGTAGAGATAATTACGTATTACATTAAGAGTGGCATCAAATCAGTGGCAAAACAATTGCTCGTTCCAGCCATAGCAATAAATTAAGATGCAAAACTATATCATTACTTGTGTCATCACAGTTCCAGTGCTTCATTACAGAACCAGGGGTTGATTTTTTTTCTTCCGCTTGTTCTTCCCCTTCATCACTTGGTTTAATAACAGACAAGCTTCGCCTTCAATGTAAGATTTGGCATGTCAATTAGGTTGCACAAGTATAGCACTAAACAATGACATTAATTTTCTGATGAAAGTGGCAAAATACAGGCCAACAATTGTGAAATATCCTTATCTTACCTGAATGGAATATTGCGGTGCACATACAGATGGGAAGTCTTGTCTCCATTTGTGCAGTTCACTAAAATCAAGCAACATTACCGTACAAGTAGCACAACATATGAAAGCAGACTGCAGAATCATGGGAAAGAAGGCTAGTACTGACCTCTCATGATGCGGAATTCAAACAACTCACAAGAAGAAGATCTGAACCAAATTTGCCAACACGGATAGGAAGGAAGATCTCCTCTTGTGCAGTTCCACTAAGATCAAGCAATCAAGCAACGTTGTCAGTATGACATTTTGGTTGAACTGCACAAAACACTCTTAAAACAAAAGTGTTTTGTGCAGTGCAACAAAAGGTCACAATGGCAACGAGGTGAAGTAGATAACCCTGTTTACACAGAGGTGCAAAGGAAACAACTAGTGGTCAATAACAGTGGATGACACAGAAGCCAACAAAAAGAAGCATCTACCTTATCTAAATGGGAAAGAAAGCAAGACAGTAGCATTTCTCAAACGGTGGCATTGACTAATATTAACAGAGAGATTATATTAACAATAAAATTCGTTAAACATGTAATTTGCTTTTAACTGTTGCATTGCATCAATTTTATAGCAGCATTATTAGAGGTTGTTTGTTTACAGGGACATTTTGGTGGAGGGACAAAAAAACTCCGTGTCAGTCCCATCTAAACCAAATAGGAGGGACTTTTAGGGACTAAAAGTGGGCATTTGGGACTAAAGAAAGAAGACCCCGAGGGAGAGACATTTTGGGACTTTTTCCAACACTTGCCCCTGCCACGCATCGCACCTTGTCTCTATTAGTTGATTAATAGGGGTAACATGGTCTTTTAGCATGTCATTTAATAACCTCTAGTCCATGTTTAGTCCTTGGAACCAAGCAGGTAGGGACTACGGAGTTTTTAACCAAACAGGGCTTTAGATTAACAACAGCTAAAGAGTTGCATGGGACAGTGGACGCACCAGCACCATGTGCATCTACCGATGTAGTGGAGTGATGCACAGTCTGTTGCAACAAAGAACAAACAACCAAGGAGCATATTTGTGTTGGTCCCAGTTTTGTTATCTTTAGACACCTTTCCCTATGTGAGCGCAGCAAATCTAGTCCTGCTCAAACTCTACAGCCTTGTCCCCCAAAACAAAAGATCAGTTCATTACAGATGTGCGTACTGCGTTTGTCATTGTTTTCCCTTTTCGACCAACGTAGGTGCTGGATAGCCAGTCTGTACTAGTACTTTCCCCACTTCCTTTCCTGTATGAACCACGTCCTAGATTTATGCTATACAACTTTCCCCCATTCCTGTCCTCTTTGAACCACGTCTCAGATTCATGCGATACAACTTTCCCCACTACTTTCCCCCTTCCTTTCCTTTTTGAACCATGTCCTAGATTCATGCTATACAATTTTTCCCACTACTTTCCCCCATTCCTTTCCTCTTTGAACCATGTCCTAGATTCATGGTATCCAACTTTCCCCACTACTTTCCTGTTTGATCCAACACCTAGATTCGAGTGCAGAAGCGGAAAAAGCCCACATGCAGCTAGAGCAATGAATGTGGAATAAGTAAATTATATGTAGCGACCCGACCTCAAATGGTCAAGTCTCTGTGCTTCAGTGTCATGCCTGGATCGCTAATGCTGACACACACAGTACTCGAAGGATTTATAACAAAGTAGCAATCACACACTTATTACATCGAATGTCTCCAAAGAGAACTTATTTGAATAAATATGGCTTAAGGCCATCTAATACGATAATAGCGGAAGGCTTGGAAGATAAAGTGAGTCCATCAACTCCAACGGCATAGCTGAGCTGCACGGCAATGACCTAGCGAACCTTACTCTTCGTCTGAAAAGTCTGCAACATGATATGTTGCAGCCCGAAAATGGGTCAGCACATGGAATATGCTGGCAATATAACACAGTAGAGCAATGAACAGATAAATGCTATCACTACATGCATATATGGCTGGTGGAGGCTCTAAAGTTATATTGTTTTTGCGAAAAGCCATTTTTTCCCTACATCAAAGGAATAAAATTTTATTTAATTATCATGGTAGTTGAACCATCATTGAGAAGGTTCCTCCAACTGAATCCCAATTAAGAGTAATTATCAACCCAGCAAATTAAATTAGAGTGATGAGATACAATAGGAAAATCCGAGTACTAGATACTCAAGATGTCCATAACCGGGGACACGGCTAACCATGATTAGATTGTACACTCTGCAGAGGTTTGCGCACTTTTCCCCACAAGACTCGATCTCCTCCGTTGGATTTCTCGCACTACATGGTGTTTGAGAAACGGATGACCGAGACACAGTCTTTCAAAAACACTAACTCTTTACTCTGGGTGGACAGTTACACCTACTTTCCCCTACATCTGCTACCCCACCACTAAAAGAGGTCATGCAACATACTCAAGTATGCCAGAGCCCATAATGGCTTGTGGCTGCACACAGAAGTTTCTAGCATGAATAATCTTAAGATCCCTTTGAGCCTGGGTGGCGGACCATAGGATGATCACACGGGTACTCCGGGATATCCTAGGACAACACTGGATTCTCCAGGTGCCCAAACAAGCAATCCACCCAGATGTGTATTAAAGTTTCCACCTTAAGTTGAACCATTAATTAACAATCTCACATCTGTCATGGATACACTCAAACCCAATCCACGTCTACGAGCATAGCATGGCAATATAAGCATAACGTAGAAGTAACTCCCAAAGGTTTGATATGAAGACAGGTAATAGGTTCTACCTCATCAACTACTTCCCAACCCACAAGTTATACACATCCTAATCATGCAATGTTTGAGGATTGCATCTAATGCATAAAAACTTGGAAGTAAAGGGTATGATCAATGTCTTACTTGCCTTGCTGACGATCCGCAAAACCTAGGGACTCGTAGTAGCACGCTTCACACTCCGGGAATTCTATCGCAAACAAACAATAGCATACATAAGCAATCAATCAAAGAAGCACGGGTAAAACTCAAATAAGAAAATCTAACCAGAAAGTTCAACTTAAGAACTCCGGTTTGCAAAAAGAATCAAATCAAACGGAGCAACAAAACTCAAACTACGAAAGAAACAATATCCGATTACTAATCTGAACTAAAGTCAAATTTTACAGTACCAAAATCTTGTTCAAGTTGGTTAAACAGAAAGAGGGTTTTGAGAGGAAGATCTAGGCGCTTGAATCGCCTGATTTCGATAAACGAGCGAAAAGATAAACTAAAACGAGAATCGGAACAGAAATCACGATCGAGAATAATCGCGAAAAACCCGAGAAAAAGAAAACTGACGAACATGCAAACTAACGAACGTTCGCTGTCTATGACTAACGGGTAAAAACCGTTCATTAAAACGAACATACCGACGAACGTCCGCTAAATAAACGAAACTGAGAAAAACCGATGAACCGAAGAAACCGAACTAGGGTTTTAAAAAAAACGACGGTTTTTATCTAAACCTAGAAAAACCGAACGGCGAGATGCGAACTCCGGCGCGGCTCCGGCGGCTTCCTGCGAGCAGGGCGGCGGCGCGGGCGACGGCGGGGTGCGGCGCGGGGCGGCGGAGGGTGGCGCGGCAGCGGCTCGACGGCGGCGCAGCAGGCGGCGAGCGGCGGCGGGGCAGGCGACGGCGGCGCGGGGCTGGCTGGGCCGCGGCCCAGTTCGGTCCTGCGGGGCTGTTTTAAAAAAACATATTCCACCGATAAGAAATCCTAGACAAATAAATAAAAAATCTAAAAACACCAAAACAAATTTTCACCGTCTAAATAAAATATTAGAACAGGGTGAACATTTTCTTGGCCTAAAAAATGCAATTTCGAAAAATGCATATTTTTTCTAATTCAAATAAAATACCAATAAAATCCCAATAAAATTATTTACTTCATTTTAATATTTTTCCTCCAATATTTCATTTATTTTGGAGAAGTCATATTATCTCCTCTCTTATATTTTTATATGAAATATTTTCGGAGAGAAAAATAATAAAACAAATGATCCTAGTTTTGATATTTGATTAAATTGAAATATGAAAACCGTGAAATCCCCAACTCTCTCCGAGGGTCCTTGAGTTGCTTACAATTTCGAGGATCGCAAAACAAATTGCAAATAAAATATGCTATGCATGAATGACCTATGTATAACATTCCAAATTGAAAATTTGGGATGTTACAAACCTAGCCCCCTTAAGATGAATCTCGCCCTCAAGATTCGGGTTGGCTAGAAAATAGGTGCGGGTGGTCTTTGCGAAGATCATCCTCTCGTTCTCAAGTGGCTTCATCCTCGGTATGGTGGCTCCACTGAACTTTGCAAAACATGATAACCTTGCTGCGAGTAACTCGGCTAGCAAACTCTAAAATCTTGACAGGCTTCTCCTCATATGTCAAATCACTGTCCAACTGAATTGCTTCCAGGGGCACTATATCTCTCAGAGGAACCTCAGCCATCTCCGCATAACACTTCTTCAACTGGGAAACATGAAACACATCATGTACTCCCGACAGTCCTTCGGGTAACTTCAACTTGTCGGCAACTTCTCCCATGCATTCCAAAACACGGTACGGTCCCACAAATCTCAGGGCTAACTTTCCCTTAACACCAAAACGTTTAACTCCTCGAAGAGGTGATACTCGCAGATACGCTCTGTCTTCGATTTCATAGACCTCCTTGCATTTTGAATCTGCATAACTCTTCTGTCGGGACTGAGCTACCTTATGTCTATCTCGAATTAGCTTAACCTTATCTTCGGATTCCTTAATCAAATCTGGTCCAAACAACTGGCGGTCTCCAAGTTCATCCCACATCAACGGTGTTCGACATCTCATTCCATACAGGGCTTCGAACGGTGCCATCTTCAAACTGGCCTGGTAGCTATTGTTGTATGAGAACTCCGCGTAGGGTAAATTGTCATCCCAACTAGATCCATAATCTAACGCACAAGCTCTCAACATGTCCTCCAGTATCTGATTGACTCTCTCGGTCTGTCCATCTGCCTGCGGGTGAAAAGCTGTACTGAACTCCAGCCTGGTACCCAAGGTCTGGTGCAGCTGGTGCCAAAACTTTGAGGTAAACTATGTTCCTCTATCTGATACGATGGTCCTTGGAACTCCATGTAGACATACGATCCTGGTCATGTATATCTTGGCCAACTTCGCACTTGTATACGTGGTCTTCACTGGAATAAAGTGAGCCACTTTGGTCAAGCGATCAACTACTACCCATATAGAATCATATCCTGATTTGGTCCTAGGCAATCCGGTGATAAAATCCATGCCAAGCTTATCCCACTTCCATTCGGGTATCGCATAGGCAGTAGCAATCCTGCTGGCTTTTCATGTTCTGCCTTCACTCTCTGACATACATCACACACGGCTACATAGTCGGCAATATCCTTCTTCATACTAGTCCACCAGAAACGCTCCTTCAAATCCAAATACATCTTAGTGGTTCCGGGTGTCGGGGAAAACAACACCAATGGGATCACAAGAATCCCTACTACGGTTGCCGGGGCGTAGGGTTGCGAGAAGAGCAGGATTAGTAACCACCACAAGGATCGTTTACCCAGGTTTGGGCCATGAGTATGCGTAAAACCCTAGTCCTGCTTTCATGGCTGTATTTCAGAGTGTTCTTGAGCTCTCGAACTAGCTGTGGTGAGTGCGTGGTTCCAAAGAGCTGAATCCTTCTCCAGTATGCCATGGGCCTCCTTTTATAGTCGAAAGGGGTTGCCACAGTGGCCCACAGGAGGTGGAAAGGCGCACAGTGCTATGAGCTTATCCCTTGTATTACAAGACATGACGCATTTAATGCGTAGCTTAGGTGTCCCCTTGCTTTATTGGGGACGGGGTCAAGGCATGTCCCGTCTGCCGCCGCTCCTCCTTGCTTCGACACGCGCCCTGGCCAGCGACCCATGCGGCGCCATGTAGGCAAGCAGGCCGCTGAGGTGGCGTGGTGGTGGAGCCTCCACGAAGATCTGCATGCCGCCACGCAGGCGCTTGATGAGTTGGCCTGGGAGCTGCATGTTGCCACTCATGTGCCCGCCCGGGTGGTTGTGCTGGCAGCTGCATGTGAACAGCGGTGGAAACTTGGTTGGCGCGGGCCTGGCAGTGGCCCTGCTGTCATCTTTGGCGAGGGCCTTGCCGGGTGGCCCGGCGATGGTCTTGCCGTGGCGCGCTGTCGTCCCCGGCAAGGATCTTGCCGGGGTCTCGTGGCTTTCCTCGGCAAGGATCTTGCCGTGGATCGTCGTCTTCTAATCCTCATCTGATCTTGGGTGTTCCTTGTCTTCACAAAGATCTGCATGCCACCATGGAGGTGCCTCCCGAGCCCTGGCCCAACGTGATGTTGGAGACCGTGGGCTCAAGAGTGGCTCGCTCTGTTGATGTGGGGCGAGCTGCCCCGGCAAGGGTCTTGCCGGGGCTGCTGAGGCTGCCCCGACAAGGTTCTTGCTGGGGGAACCTGCTTCGTCCCTCTCCTCTTTGTGGTCTTGGCCTTGGGGTTGCTCTGATTATCTTGGGTTTCGGTCTTACCTTGGCTCACCTCCCCTGTTCTGCTTGGTGTGACCGTGGGCGCGGCTCCGACTGCCCGTGCACAGGTAAAGGGGTACAAAAGTGCGCCCCTCCTTTTGTACACTGACAGGAGCCCCGGGCCAGGGCCACACCTAAGCGCGACACGTTGTTGGGCCAGGCCCAAAACGGTGCGCAGGCAGGCGGGGCGGTTTTTACCGCGGTAAGACTTTTCGCGTGCTGCGCTTCCCACGACCCGCCCACGCGGCACGGCGTGGCGTGGAGGGGTGCGCGTGACGTGGGCGGCTTGCGTGGGGTGGTTCCCGTACGCATGCGTCACGTCGCAGTAAATGGGCAGCGCGACCCACACCTTCCCCATAAAATTGATAACCGCGGGCGCACTGTTCCTTTTACCCTTCGCGCAACCCCAATCTCGGAAGCCTCCACTCGTCTTCCTCCTCTTCCCTAAGCCTCGCCCTTTCTCGCCGCCGCTGCATTCCCGTCGTCCTCTGTCTTGCCCCCTCCCCCAGCCGCCATGGCGCCAAAATCCACCAAGGGCAAGGGAGTGGCCAAGGACGCCGGAGCGGCGGAGCCGCCGGAGAGTGCGCTGGCGGTGCAGCGGACGCAGTCCGCCTTCTTCCCCTCGATGGTCGACGTGCTCGAGCTTTGGGAATCCTTCAGGCCTCTGTGGGGGGTGAAGACGGCGGGAGAGAAGTCGGGGCATCCGGCCACGCGCGTCATCCCCGCCGACTGCGCCGAGGCTGCCCCAAATCGGTACCCCTTCTTTGTCGATTATTTTTCCTGCGGGCTCTGTCCTCCCTTCTCCGATTTCTTCAGCGACATCATGCACACCTTCGGCTTCCGCCTCTTGGATTTTACCCCGAATGCGGTGGCGTGCATGGCCCTTTTCGCGCACCTCTGCGAAGGCTTCGCCGGGGTGCACCCCAACACGGCGCTCTTCCGCCATTACTTCTTCCCTCGGATCCAGACGGGAGGTGCCATTTCGGGTTGCATCGCCTGGATCCCAAGATCCAAGGGAGCGTACCCGGATGGCGCCATGAAGGAGAGGTGGGAAGAATGGCGGGGCCGGTGGTGCTGGATCGAAGAGAAGGACCCGCCGGCGTTCTGCGAAGTTCGCCGGGCGCCGCCGGTCCGCAGAAGCGATTGGAGCGACGTCGACGCCGACGACGAGAAGCTCACGGTCGCCACCACCAGGATCCTCCGGCTTACCCAGGCCGGGCTCACCCTTGAGATGATCGGGGCGGACTTCATCCGCCGTCGGATCGCTCCACTGCACAACAAGGGGAGGCCAGCCTGGCTCTTTACGAACCCCGCCGACATCATGCAGCTTCGTCCCGGCCTCGACCACAACTTCACAGTGATGGGACACGCCCATTTCTGCCAGCGGCTCTTCCAGCTCGATGTGGACCGCGATGGCGAGGTCGAGCGGACTGACAAGGTCGCGAGGGCCGCCATGAAGGCCGGCAAGGTCCTCAAGGGGCCTCTGTTCAAGCTGCCGACGGGGGTGGTCCCGTTTTGTAATAACTCGCGCCGGTCTAATATCATAGCCATGATGCTGGACTGCAACGCGCATGGCCCTGACCCGAGCTGGAAGGAGCCGGAGGACGCCGAGGTGCAGCAGTTCTTCGATACTCTGCACGAGGGGTTCGTCAACGCCGACGCCGACCGGCTGCTTGTCCAGGACACCTCCCAGGTGGAACTGGACTACATCTCCGCCAGGGCGAGGGAGGTGCAGCTTGCCGAGGAGGCCGGCAGCGCTGGCGGTGTGGAGGACAAGGCCGCGACGGCCGCGGAGGAGGAGCTCGCCCAGTGGGCGGCGACCGCCGGGAAAGCCAGGAGCGCCGGCACCGAGGCTCCTCTAGTTGAAGATGTGGTTGGCGAGTCGTCGGAGGAGGAGGCCGAGGCTGCAGGCCCGACGCCGGCTATGGGGAGAGGGCGAGTCCTGCAGTGGGCTAGTTCCGGCGAGCCGGTCCGGCCCGGCAGGGCTGCGCTGCCGCAGCTGACTTTGGAGGGGCCCGGGTGCCACACGAGGGCCGTAGTGGCGAAGAAGCTGGCGAAGGCCACGGTGAAGAAGAAGACAGCCGCCCCTTCTCCGTCCAAGCGTGTCCAGACACCGCTTCCTTCCCCTCCTTCGGTGGGTGTTGATGTGGAGGTCACTTTTGATTATGGATCCCTCAGCCTGAGGAGGAAGAGGAAGACAGCAGAGGAGGAGGCGCACGACGAGTAAGTATCTGGTTCCTTTTCGTTATCTCTGCCTCCTCAATCTGTGTCGCTTGTCTTGACTTGTCTTCGTCTTTGCAGGGACATGGAGATGCTGGCGCAGAGAGTGAAGAGGGCCAAGGTCTCGGCGGGTGGCCAGCCCCCGGCTGGTACTTCGAGGGCGCCACTGGTGGTGTTAACCATCTCGGACAGCAGCCCCCGGCATAGCCCCCAGCGTAAGTTCATCACTCTTCCCCCGCCGACATGTGTCAGGGGCACGACACTTTGGTGCTGACCTTGCCAGGTACGCAGGAGGAGAGCAGCAGCTGGAGGAGCCGCAGAGGGCTACTCCCAACACGCCGCCCCCATCGACCACGCCGCCCCGAGGGGCGTCCCCGGCAGGGGCGCCAAGCACCGAGCCCACGCACATGGAGGAGGAGGAGGAGAACTTGGGCGCCGGCGGCTTTGCCTCGACGCCAAATGTTGGTGGGGAGGGGGCTCCCGTTTCCCAGCCTGGTGCTGGCACTGGTAAGTCATTCGCCGTTCGTCCCTGTTCCTTTCTCTTTTTGGCTCTTGGTATTGGCCTTGCCTCACTCCCTTCTTTGGTGTCTAGATCCCTCCTCGGTGAACCTAGAGGACGTGGACGCCGTCATCGAGGACGTCGCCAAGGCTGCCGAGGCGGACGCTGAGAAGATCGTCGCGGAGGAGGACGCCAAGGGCACTGCTGAGGACGCCGCCAAGGGGCCCGCCGGCAAGGCCGCCGTTGAGGAGACCGGCAAGGGGCCTGCCGGGGAGGCCGGCGGGGCCGCTGCTGAGGAGGAGGAGGAGGTGGCTGATGACCAGCCTTCGTCCTCCGCTGCTTCCGGCTCCGGCAAGTACCTGAGGGTGGGCGACGACTTGTTCGTCCATCTTCCAGGTGCGTCGAGCACCAGAACACCCGTTGAGGGAGAGGTGTTCTACGACGAAGTGCTCGCCGCTGCCGGGCTTGAAGTCGTCGACGAGCCGATCGTTGGTGGCGACGGCTCGCAGGAAGAGCGGCTCCTCCACGCCATGGGCGCCAGCTTCTGGAAGCTCCAGGCGCTCCACCGCGCCCGCCTGGACAAGGTTAGGTCCAGGACGGCGGTGGTGGAGAAGGCGGAGGCGGACCTCCAGAAGCGCGTTGCCGAGATGCAGGACTGGTTCCGCGAGGCTCACAAGGAGCTGAAGGCTGCCCAGGGCGAGCTGGCCAAGCGCGATGTGGAGCTCACCATGAAGCTGGCCGACATCGAGAAAGCCCAAGAGACGGCGAAGAACTTGGCCGCTGCTACCGAGGCCGCCCGGACCCAGCATGAGGCCGCACTGAACTCCCAGGAGGAGGACCTCGCCGCGCGCGAGGAGAAGCTTGCCGCCACGCTTCGCGGCAAGGATGAAGAGGTGGAGAAGCTTGTCTTGTAGCGGACCAGTGAGCTGGAGCAGAGGCACAAAGAGGCACTCGATGCCCAGGCCAAGGTTCACGCCGGCAAGGTGAAGGAGCTGGAGGCGGAGCGGGACGAGCTGAAGGAGCAGGCCCTCAAGCTGTCCCGGGAGAAGGACACGCTCAACAATGCCCTGACGGAGGCGCAGGACGCGGCCGTCAGCAGGGCCGGGGAGCTCTCCGAGGCCAACAACTCCATCAAAGACCTCAAGCTGAAACTAGAGGGTCTCGAGAAGATGATGTTGGAGGCCAAAACCCGAGAGGGGACCCTGGCCAAGGAGCTGGAGGCCGAGAAGCAGTCGAGGAAAAACGAGGGCCTCAACTTCGCGGATCAGGTGGAGGGCGAGAACCGCTGGCTCGACCACCTTGCCACCGTCGCCAACCAAGCCGCCGCGCACCTGGCCACCATGGGGATGCCGGACGTGAGGTACGTCCCGGAGCGGAGCGTCAGCGCCAACTGCAGCCCGACCCTGTTCTTTGAGAAGGTTGTTGGCGCTTTGGAGCGGCTTCATGCCAACCGACCGTCCTTGCTAGCCGACGAGGCCCGGAGGCTTTGCCAGGGCGCCATGACCAAGGTTCTCACCAAGGTGGCCTACTGGTACCCCGACCTCGACTTCGACGCCGCGCTGGAGAGCTTGCCAGAGGGTACTGACCTCGCGCCGCTCAGGGAGCGCATCAAGCCCATCATCAGCCGCATTGGCGGAATTCAGAGGGTAGAGGGCCAGCGCCGGGATTAGGCGCCTCATTTCTTCTTGCCGCTGCAGGTTCACAACCAAGACAATCGCTATCTCTAGTTAGAACCGCGACAACAATTTGATGTAATATAACTCTGCAGCACTTTTAGTATTATGCATGTTATTTTCCTGTTCAATTTTTCCTTGTATGTCCACCCTACGTAACTGGGTAGGCTTTTTGCCGGCTCGTAAACCCAGGGCGGCGTCTTGGGGACGGATCCCCATTGGCCTGCTGGGTGTGCTTGCTGCCGGGCAAACCACCTTACCGCCCCTAGCGTGGCCGCCCGAACTGTCGAGCTTGACTCGAGTTAGAGTTGGGAGCGTTGCCAAGTGCGGAAGGCTACCCCGCCACTCTCGACGCGGCCGCTTTGAGCTGTTGAGCGGACTCGAAACAGAACAAGGGCGTTGCCAATTGCGGGAGGGCCCCTTCGTGCAGGTTTCTCATACATAGGCGAGATCCCTGAGGACGATAACCTTATATATAGAAGGAAATAACTCAAAGCTCTGAATGACTTAGCTTCTCTGTTGCCGCACTAGCGCCCGTCACGTTCGCAAGCGGCGCCCCTTTCTCCTGGCCGTCTCCTTCTTGGGAGCTATCCTGTCGGTGAAGAACTGCTAGGCTAACTACTTCACCAGATTCTCACAATTGCGCCCCCTACCTAGCGCGCCAAAGATGTCGGGGAAAACGACACCTATGGGATCACAAGAATCCCTACTACGGTTGCCAGGGCGCAGGGTTGCGAGAAGAGCAGGATTAGTAACCAGCACAAGGATCGTTTACCCAGTTTCGGGCCGCGAGGATGCGTAAAACCGTAGTCCTGCTTTCGTGGGTGTATTTCAGAGAGTTCTTGAGCTCTCGAACTAGCTGTGGTGAGTGCGTGGTTCCAAAGAGCCGAATCCTTCTCCAGTATGCCATGGGCCTCCTTTTATAGTCGAAAGGGGTTGCCACAGTGGCACACAGGAGGTGGAAAGGCGCACAGTGCTATGAGCTTATCGCTCATATTACACGACAAGATGCATTTAATGCGTAGCTTAGGTGTCCCCTTGCTTTATTTGGGACGGGGGCGAAGCCCGTCCCATCCGTCGCCGCTCCTCCTTGCTTCGACACGTGCCCTGGCCAGCGACGCATGCGGCGCCATGTAGGCAGGCAGGTATCTGAGGTGGCGCGGTGGTGGAGCCTCCACGAAGATCTGCATGCCGCCATGGAGGCACTTGATGAGTTGGCCTGGGAGCTGCATGTTGCCACGCAGGTGCCCGCCCAGCTGGTTGGGCTAGCAGCTGCCTGTGAACGTCTGTGGAAACTTGGTTGGCGCGGGCCTGGCAGTGGCCCTGCTGTTGTCTTTGGCGAGGGCCTTGCCGGGTGGCCCGGCAAGGGACTTGCCGTGGCGCGCTGTCGTCCCTGGCAAGGATCTTGCTGGGGGTCTCGTGGCTTTCCTCGGCAAGGATCTTGCCATGGATCGTCGTCTTATAATCCTCATCTGATCTTGGGTGTTCCTTGTCTTCACAAAGATCTGCATGCCACCATGGATGTGCCTCCCGAGCCCTGGCCCAACGTGATGTTGGAGACCGTGGGCTCAAGGGTGGTTCGCTCTGTTGGTGTGGGGTGAGCTGCCCCGGCAAGGGTCTTGCCGGGGGAACCTGCTTCGTCCCTCTGCTCTTTGTGGTCTTGGCCTTGGCGTTGCTCTGGTTATCTTGGGCTTCGGTCTTACCTTGGCTCACGTCCCCTGTTCTGCTTGGTGTGACCGTGGGCGCAGCTCTGACTGCCCGTGCACAGGTAAAGGGGTACAAAAGTGCGCCCCTCCTTTTGTACACCGACACTGGGGTGTATCGAGTATGGCGAGTCATGAGCTTGCTGTAGTATCAACTTCCTGATCTCTGCATTATTGGGCACATATATGCGGTGCTCAAACCACAAGGTGTCGTGCTCATCCTCACGAAACCCTTTGGCTTTCCCTTCATTCATCTTCTCCTTTATCTCAGTGATCTCTTTGTCATCCTTCTGAGCTTCTTGAATCTTTTCCGATAGTGTTGACTAGACCTCCAATGTTTCCAAAAACCCTTTAGGAACTATCTCCAATCAAAGTTTCCTAAGATCCTCAGCTAACTCCTTTGGCATCCCTCCGTTTACGAGGGTGTTGACGTAACTCTTATGGCTCAAAGCGTCTGCTACGACATTGGCCCTTCCTGGATGATAATGCAGCTTCATGTCATAATCCTTTATAAGCTCCAACCATCTCCTCTGCCTGAGGTTAAGCTCCTTCTGTGTGAAGATGTACTTCAAACTCTTGTGGTCCGTGTATACATCGCAACTGTTTCCAATGAGAAAATGTCTCCAAGTCTTGAGCGCGTGCACCACAGCCGCTAACTCCAAATCATGCGTGGCATAATTTAAGCATGCGGTTTCAGTTGTCGTGAGGCATACGAAACCACTCTTCCGTCTTGCATCAGTACTCCTCCAAGTCCTAAGCATGAAGCATCGCAATACACTTGGAAGTCCTAGCGTATATCCGACAGAATTAGCACTGGGGCTGTAGTCCAACGTTTCTTCAACTCCTGAAAACTTGCTTCACATTCATTAGTCCAATGGAACTTAGTGTCCTTCTTCAACTATGCCGTCATAGGCTTTGCAATCTTAGAGAAATTCTCAATAAATCTCCGATAATATCCCGCAAGTCCACGGAAACTGCGGATCTCTCCAACTGAGGTGGGTGCCAACCACTCAGTGATTGACTGAACCTTGGTGGGATCCACTGCTATACCTTCTCCTGATATAACATGTCCAAGAAATCCAACTTCCTTCAACCAAAACTCACATTTACTAAACTTTGCATATAGTTGGTGTTCCCTGAGCTTCTCGAGAACTAAACGCAAATGCTCCTTGTGTTCCTCTTCATTCTTCGAGTATACCAGGAAATCATCAATGAACACCACAACGAACTAATCCAGGAACTCCATGAACACCTTGTTCATCATACTCATGAAATAGGCAGGGGCGTTAGTCAGTCCAAAAGACATGACCGTATACTCATATAACCTGTACCTTGTGGTGAATGCTGTCTTAGGTATATCCTCCTCTCGAATCTTCAGCTGGTGATATCCTGATCATAGATCGATCTTCGAAAACACTTTAGCTCTTGTCAACTGGTCAAATAAATCATTGATCATCGGCAGTGGGTACTTGTTCTTGATCTTCACTTCATTCAATGCCCGATAATCAACAACCATTCTTAACGATCCATCCTTCTTCTCAACCAATAGCACTGGGGCTCCCCATGGTGATGAACTCCTTCAAATATAACCTTTCTCCAATAACTCCTTAATCTGCTTCTTCATTTCCTCTAGATCGTTTGCACCCATCCGGTAGGGTCTCTTCGATATGGGCCCGGTGCCTGGCAACAGCTCTATCAAAAACTCGATATCTCGGTCTGGTGGCATGCCTGGTAACTCCTCCTGAAAGACATCTGGGAAAATCCTTCACTGCAGGCACTTCCTCCTGAACAACTCTCGTGAGCGAATTTACTTGGCTCCCCCTAGGCGCACGCCTAGATACATGCTTGATCCTTTTTCCCTCCGGGGTGGTGAGCAAAATTGACTTACTTGCGCAATCGATGTTTCCTCCATCCATCGATAGCCAATCCATTCCTAGTACCACATCCAATCCTTGTGACTCCAAAATTATCAGGTCTGAGGGGAAAACATGGCTTCCAATAGTCAATGGCATCTGAAAACATCCTTGGCTTGCCATATACTCCGCTCCTAGCGAACTTACTAACATGGGTGTCCTAAGTACCTTAGTGGGTAGTTTATACTTATCCACGAATCCCCTTGGTATGTATGAATGCGATGCACCAGTATCAAAAAGAACGATTGCAGTAAAAGACATAACCAAAAACTTACCAATAACTGCAGCAGGCTGCTCCTCAACCTTCTCCACATTCACGTGGTTCACTTGTTGTGACGCCCGGATAATTAAGCTACATCAACCCACTGCTAATTATGCCACATCACTTCGATTACTGTTGCTAATCTCACGTTAGTTCGAAACCAATTCAAATTCAAATTTAAACTCAAGCAAATAATAAAAGTTTTCAAATATTAAAACTAAAATGTTCGGAGTGGACCAAATAAATTGTAAGCAATTATGGAGGGGAAACCAAACATTTATGAAATGCTTAAATGCACTAAAATGATTTAAATAGTAGAAAAACTAATTATTTAAATGCCTTTACTAATTAAAAAAATATCAAACTAAATTATTTGAGGACTATACTTTTTATGACAGTCGACTAAATTGAAATACTAAATTAGAGGCTAAGTCTATACTAGTAAACAAAGATAAAACAGAATAAAAGAAAAGAAAAACAAACAGACAGAAAAGTAAATAGAAAAATACTAGTAAAAAGAAAAGAAAAGGTGTAAAACTAAAAGTCTCACTGTACACTCTAGCCCACTTGCTACAGTGCAGGCCTAGCCCATCCCTATGCCTTCTTCTTCCCTCTGTTCACCAGAAACTCCGTGGACGGCCATGGCGCGTCCATGGCTGGGATTGCCACGTGCCGGTCATCCCGCGGCTTTCCCCGATGGATAAGGCCACCCTCGACGCCTCCTCCCTCCGCTGGCAAACCGTAGCACGCCCAATCCCCCTCACTTGCCGTCTTACCCCTCTGTATTGCTCGCCAGGCGTGCTCGTCGTTGGGCCATCGCCGTTGACACACCATGGGTCCTCCCCTCGCCGCGCAGGCCTGTCCAGGAAGACTGTCGTTGTCTTCTACATCGGTCTCGAGGCCAGTTCGGAGCCTGGAAGCCCTCACGCTGTCGTGACAGTCGATCCCATACATCAGCCATTGCTCCTGCCTCGTCGTCGATCTACGCATCCCCGACCAGCTCCGACCTCTTCGACCCTCCTCTGCATCCCCTGTGAGCCTTCGCTCCTTCTCGTCCTCTTTCCTGTTGGGTTAGGTCCCCTAGCGCGTCGCGCACTCGTCGTCGCCACATCCGGATCCCGCTCCCGCGCCCAGGACCGCGCCCACGCGCGCCCGCCTCTCCCTGCTTTCCTCCTATGGCCGATAGCGCCCGTTGCTGCTACTCCACTTCTAGCTGCTACTTCTGCTGCTACCAAGTACTGCTGCTGCGCCGCCGCTGTGCCTGCTTCGGCCGCCTCCACGCCTGACGCCGCCCCCGCGCTTCTCGCCGCCCCGCAACTCCCCGCCGCTTCGGCCGTGCCCGCCGGATGGCCGCGCCCGCCGGGGCCGCCGCCGCCCGGGGCCTCCCCCTGCTCCTCGCTCCCGGTCTCTACTGGGCGAGGCCGCCGGCGCCTTGTGCCCACGCGCGCCCAGCCGGCCCCCTCTGTTGACTTGGAGGGGACAACCGCAGTTAGTTTAGCGCTAACCTTTCCCCCACTGTCACTACCAAACGGGCCCCGCCCTAGTTAATTTGTTAAACTAATTAGGTGCTAATTACCCCTAAAACAGCCACTGACATTGGGTCCCACCGCACTTAATTAGTCCCTAGTTTATATTCAACACTAATTAGTATATCACCCAATGACATGTGGGGCCCCCGTGTACTGTTCATTTGGATAAGGCTCACACAGTCAGCCATTAACTTTGACTCTGGGCCCACTGCCAGCCTCACGTGCAAAAGTGTGGGTACACTTTCTGGTACCCATAGCATTTAGATATTAAAATGATTTTTGAATTAAAGTAAATCTATAATTTCAGAAAATGTTTAAATCTTTGTAAATTCATATAAAATAAACCGTAGCTCGGATGAAAGAGTTTTCTACATGAAAGTTGCTCAGAACGACGAGACGAATCGGGATGTGTAGCCCGTTTGTTTGCCACACATCCCTAGCATAGCGAACACACAACTTTTCCCCTCCAATTCATCTGTCCGAAAACGCGAAACACCGGGGATACTTTCGCGGATGTTTCTCCCCTTCGCCCGTATCACCTCCTACCGCGTTAGGGCACACTTGGCACCGCTACTTGTTATGTCATGCATCGATATGCATCTATTTGCATTGTATTCATTGTTTCTTCCCCCTCTTCTCTCCGGTAGACTATGAGACTGGCGCTGCTGCTGGTACCCCGATCCACTACGGTGTTGACGACCCCTCCTTCTTGCCAGGGCAACCAGGCAAGCCCCCCCCCCTTGATCACCAGATATCACCTATTCTTCTCTATATTGCTTGCATTAGAGTAGTGTAGCATGTTACTGCTTTCCGTTAATCCTATTCTGCTGCATAGCCTGTCATTGTTGCTACAGTTGTTACCCTTACCTGCTATCCTACTGCTTAGTATAGGATGCTAGTGTTCCATCAGTGACCCTACACTCTTGTCCGTCTGCCATGCTATACTACTGGGTCGTGATCACTTCGGGAGGTGATCACGGGTATATACTATATACTTTATATACATGACACATGTGGTGACTAAAGTCGGGTCGGCTCGTTGAGTACCCGCAAGTGATTCTAATGAGGGGGCTGAAAGGACAGGTGGCTCCATCCCGGTAGAGGTGGGCCTGTGTTCCTGACGGCCCCAACTGTTACTTTGTGGCGGAGCGACAGGGCAGGTTGAGACCACCTAGGGGAGACGTGGGCCTGGCCCTGGTCGGCGTTCGCGGATACTTAACACGCTTAACGAGATCTTGGTATTTGATCTGAGTCTGGCCATTTGGTCTATACGCACTAACCAACTACGCGGGAACAGTTATGGGCACTCGGCGTCGTGGTATCAACCGAAGCTCTTTGTGACGTCAGTGACGGAGCGGCGCGCGCCGGATTGGACTAGAACGCCTGCTAGGCTAGGTCTGCTTCCGGCCACCCTCACAACGTGCAGGTGTGCAATGGGGGATGGGCCCAGACCCCTGCGCGCATAGGATTTAGACCGGCGTGTTGACCTCTCTGTTGAGCCTAGGTGGGGCTGCGACGTGTTGATCTTCCGAGGCCGGCCATGAGCCAGAAAAGTGTGTCCGGCCAAATGGGATCGAGCGTGTTGGGTTATGTGGTGCACCCCTGCAGGGAAGTTTATCTATTCGAATAGTCGTGTCCCTCGGTAAAAGGACGACCCGGAGTTGTACCTTGACCTTATGACAACTAGAACTAGATACTTAATAAAACACACCCTTCCAAGTGCCAGATATAACCCGGTGATCGCTCTCTAACAGGGCGACGAGGAGGGGATCGCCGGGTAGGATTATGCTATGCGATGCTACTTGGTGAACTTACCATCTACTCTCTTCTACATGCTGCAAGATGGAGGTGGCCAGAAGCGTAGTCTTCGACAGGATTAGCTATCCCCCTCTTATTCTGGCTTTCTGCAGTTCAGTCCATCGATATGGCCCTTTACACAGATACCCATGCATATGTAGTGTAGCTCCTTGCTTGCGAGTACTTTGGATGAGTACTCACGGTTGCTTTTCTCCCTCTTTTCCCCCTTTCCCTTCTACCTGGTTGTTGCAACCAGATGCTGGAGCCCAGGAGCCAGACGCCACCGTCGACGACGACTCCTACTACACCGGAGGTGCCTACTAATACGTGCAGGCCGCTGACGATGACCAGGAATAGTTAGGAGGATCCCAGGCAGGAGGCTTGCGCCTCTTTCTATCCGTATCCCAGTTTGTGCTAGCCTTCTTAAGGCAAACTTGTTTAACTTATGTCTGTACTTAGATATTGTTGCTTCCGCTGACTCGTCTATGATCGAGCACTTGTATTCGAGCCCTCGCGGCCCCTGGCTTGTATTATGATGCTTGTATGACTTATTTATGTTGTAGAGTTGTGTTGTGATATCTTCCCGTGAGTCCCTGATCTTGATCGTACACATTTGCGTGCATGATTAGTGTACGGTCAAATCGGGGGCGTCACACTTGTCCCCTATTGAAAGGGTTGGGCTTCTTCCCAGTGCTTCCCTTGCCATTCCCATTCTTCGCTTCAGGGCACTCAGTGGCATAGTGTCCAGTTTTCCCGCAACTGAAACAAGTAATGTGACTTAGGTCCTTCTTGGCGGGTGTGACTGGGTTGGAGCGGTTCTGATTACTACCTGCTCCGTTCCCGTTTCCATTCTTGGAGCCATTGTGGTTGTGAGAACTTCCTCCATTGTGGGTGTGGCCTCCAAGGTTATGGACAAGTCCTCCCGAGTTCGGGGTGAAACGAGGCTTCTGCTGGGCTCCAGAATTGTACTTTCCTTGTCCATACTTCCTCTTGCGGCTCTCAATCTGCTGCTGCTTCCCTTCAATGATAAGAGCCTTATCTACCAACTCCTGGTAGTTGTTGAATGTTGCCACCATCAACTGCATGCTCATCTCATCATTTAGCCCTTCCATAAACTTCTCCTGCTTCGCGGCATCTGTGGCCACATCATCAGGGGCATAACGAGATAACTTGCTAAACTCATCCATGTACTGCCCCACAGTACGGTTCCCTTGGCGTAAGTTGCGGAACTCATGCTTCTTCATGCTCATAGCTCCAGTTGAGACATGGGCTGGGCGGAATGCTTGCTGAAACTGATCCCAAGTAACATTGGCTATGGGAAAAGTGGCTGTGTAATTCTCCCACCATGAGGCTGCTGGTCCATCTAACTGATGTGTGGCAAAACACACCTTCTCTGCATCTGTGCAACCTGCGGTGGTCAACTCCCTTCCAATCCTGAGTAGCCAATCATCCGCAACTATTGTCTCGGTGCTACTGGAAAACACCGGCGGCTGCAACCTCAGAAAGCGGGCTAAGTTGTCAACTGGAGGATGGTTGTTGTTGTTGTTATTGTTGTTGTTGTTGTTGTTGTTGTTTTTGTTGTTGTTGCCTTGGTTCTGGACTAATATCTGCATCAAGGCATTCTGCTGCTGGATCAACTGGGTGATCTCCGGTGGGAAAACAAATCCAGTGTCACATCTCGGAGGCACCTGATGGGTTTAGAGGGGAGATATTAGAATAGAAAAGAGGTCTAGTGAGGAAACACTACCCATATGCACATGAGACAAACACAATCATATCACTCAATCAATCAAGCAAGGGCATACAAACGGTCTAGAACTATCGTTACAAGTGCTCAGACTACTACTATATACATGGGGAATACTACTAATCATTTGGTGGTCATCTAGAAATTTTGATCGGTGGAAGACTCCATGATGTCCGCTCCAGCTTCGTCTTCAAAGTCATCATCACTATTGTCGGGGTCGGAGTCGGTGTCGTCGATGATGATGTAGTTCTCCGGGCAAGTGGAATTGTCGTCTTCTCCTCCTGGTGCGGGGTCTCCCATGAATACTCCGATCTTCTTTATCAGGTCATCGTTCTTCTCCAATAGTGTCGTGATTTCCTCCTCGTATCCATCGCGTGTAGACTTGAGTTCTTATTACAGCTCGGTGATCCTTGTCATCGCCTTGTTCAATTCCATCATGCAAGTGCACATCTGGTTCTCCTGGCGTCGAATGTGCTGGTTTAACTCCTGGATGAAAGCTGCAATGGATCTGTCACTCCTGGTGCTGACCATCTCCCACTGCTCATCTCGGTGCCCACATATCTGGTAGATAGGTCCTTGAGATCCTTGTGGTAAACTTCGCCGATGCGTCCCATGGCGATGTGGGCTGCCATGCTCTTGCCTAGACTCCAGGTTGGGGCATCAAAGGAAAACTCTATGGACTCAGTGACTGGCGTGAACGTCCTTCCTGGAATTTGAACTTGAATCATCTAGCGCTCCTCTTCTGGTATGGTGGCGTTGAAGATCCCGGTGAAGCTTGGTATTCCTATGTTCAGGTATCTCGTGACTTCCTTCAAGTGTCGTCCAAAGGGGGTGTCTTCATTCGGTTGTGCAAACTTGTTCCTCGAATCCGCCATCCTAATGAATAGAAAATGGAGAGGAGTCAGAAATGAGTAGAGAAGAATGACCTATGGCTTAACTTAGTGTTCATGTCCTACACTCAGCGTGTGCTCTGATACCATCTTGTAGCGACCCGACCTCAAACGGTCAAGTCTCTCTGCTTCAGTGCCATCCCTGGATCGGTAATGCTGACACACACAGTACTCGAAGGATTTATAATAGAGTAGCAATCACACACTTATTACATCGAATGTCTCCAAAGAGAACTTATTACAATAAACATGGCTTAAGGCCATCTAATATGATAACAGTGGAAGGCTTGGAAGATAAAGTGAGTCCATCAACTCCAACGACATAGCTGAGCTGCACGGCAACGACCTAGCGAACCTTACTCTTCGTCTGAAAAGTCTGAAAACGGGTCAGCACATGGAATATGCTGGCAATATAACACAGTAGAGCAATGAACAGATAAATGGTATCACTACATGCATATATGGCTGGTGGAGGGTCTAAAGTTATATTGTTTTTGCAAAAAGCCAATTTTTCCCTACATCAAAGGAATAAAATTTTATTTAACTATCATGGTAGTTGAAACATCATTGAGAAGGTTCCTCCAACTCAATCCCAATTAAGAGTAATTATCAACCCAGCAAATTAAATTAGAGTGATGAGATACAATAGGAAAATCCAAGTACTAGATACTCAAGATGTCCATAACCGGGGACACTAGTAACCATGATTAGATTGTACACTCTGCAGAGGTTTGCACACTTTTCCCCACAAGACTCGATCTCCTCCGTTGGATTTCTCGCACTACGTGGTGTTTGAGAAACAGATGACCGAGACACAGTCTTACAGAAACACTAACTCTTTAGTCTGGGTGGACAGTTACACCTACTTTCCCCTACATTTGCTAGCCCACCACTAAAAGAGGTCATGCAACATACTCAACTATGCCAGAGCCCATAATGGCTTGTGGATGCACACAGAAATTTCTAGCATGAATAATCTTAAGATCCCTTTGAGCCTGGGTGGCGGACCATAGGATGATCACACGGGTACTCCGGGATATCCTAGGACAACATTGGATTCTCCAGGTGCCCAAACAAGCAATCCACCCAGATGTGTATTAAAGTTTCCACCCATAGAACCATTAATTAATAATCTCACATCTGTCATGGATACACTCAAACCCAATCCACGTCTACTAGCATAGCATGGCAATATAAGCATAACGTAGAAGTAACTCCCAAATGTTTGATATGAATACAGGTAATAGGTTCTACCTCATCAACTACTTCCCAACCCACAACTTATACACATCCTAATCATGCAATGTTTGAGGATTGTATCTAATGCATAAAAATTGGGAAGTAAAGGGGTATGATCAATGTGTTACTTGCCTTGCTGACGATCCGCAAAACCTAGGGACTCGTAGTAGCACGCTTCGCACTCCGGGAATTCTATCATAAACAAACAATAGCATACATAAGCAATCAATCAAAGAAGCACGGGTAAAACTCAAATAAGAAGATATAACCAGAAAGTTGAACTTAAGAACTCCGGTTTGCAAAAAGAATCAAATCAAACGGAGTAACGAAACTCAAACTGCAAAAGAAACAAGATCCGATTACTAATCTGAACTAAACTCAAATTTTACAGTACCAAAATCTTGTTCAAGTTGGTTAAACAGAAAGAGGGTTTCGAGACAAAGGTCTAGGCACTTGAATCGCCTTATTCCGATAAACGAGTGAAAAGATAAACTAAAACGAAAATCGGATCAGAAATCGCGATCGAGAATAATCGTGAAAAACCAGAGAAAAAGAAAACTGACGAACATGCTAACGAACGAACGTTCGCTGTCTGTGACTAAAGGGCAAAAACCATTCGTTAAAACGAACATATGGACGAATGTCCGCTAAATAAACTAAACCGAGAAAAACCGGCGAACCGAACAAACCGAACTAGGGTTTAAAAAAACCGAAGGTTTTTACCTAAACCTAAAAAAAACGAACGGCGAGATACGAACTCCGGCACGGCTCCGGCGAGCGGGGCGGCGGCGCGGGCGATGGCCGGGTGCGGCGGAGGGCGGCAGGCGGCGAGCGGCGTCGGGGCAGGCGACGGCGGGGCAGACGACGGCGGGGTTGGCGGCTGGCGGCGGCGGCGACGTGGGGCTCCAAGGGGCCCCGGGTTCGGCTTTTAAAGGGGGAGGGGAGGCAGCTTGCGGGAGGGGCAAGGCCATGGCGGCGGCGGCTCGGACTCCCTCGAGGAGTCCGGCTCGGAGACGACGGCGGCGCGGGGCTGGCTGGGCCAGCTAGGCTGCGGCCCAGTCCGGTCCGGCGGGGCTTTTTTTTTAAACTATTCCGCCGAAAAGAAATCCTAGAAAAATAAATAACAAATCTAAAAATACCAAAACAAATTTTCACCGTCTAAATAAAATATTTAGAACAGGGTGAGCATTTTCTTGGCCTAAAAATGTAATTTTGAAAAATGCATATTTTTTCTAATTCAAATAAAATACCAATAAAATCCCAATAAAATTATTTACTTGATTTTATTATTTTCCTCAAATATTTCATTTATTTTGGAGAAGTCATATTATCTCCTCTCTTATATTTTTATATGAAATATTTTCGAAGAGAAAAATAATAAAACAAGTGATCCTAGTTTAGATATTTGATAAAATTCAAATATGAAAACCGTGAAATCCCCAACTCTCTCCGAGGGTCCTTGAGTTGCTTAGAATGTCGAGGATCGCGAAACGAATTGCAAATAAAATATGCTATGCATGAATGACCTATGTATAACATTCCAAATTGAAAATTTGGGATGTTACTTTATACCTTAACGTTCTTGGGGTGTGGTTCGGTGGGCGACCGGAGGCCGTTCGACTGACACTATGTATGGCGGCGAAGAAGAAGGGGTCGGAGGCCGTCCCGTGCCGCCACTGGGTGAAAGTGAATAGCTGCGCCGGTAGTGGATTCCCTCCCTCGCCGACGGCGACAGCGTTAAGCCTCCTTCCCTTCCCGGCGGACGGATCCTGCCAGCTCTTTGACCAGCAGTGAGGGGAGAGAGAGAGGCCAACGAAGTCTTCTTTAGATCTGGAGAGGGTGAGAGAGTGTCAAGAGAGCAACTACAAGCAGACCAGCATTGAGGGAAGAGAGAGGCCAATGAAGTCTTGTTTAGATCTGGAGAGGGTGAGAGAGTGTGAAGAGAGCAACTACAAGCGCTGAGGCTCCAGCGTGTATATATATACTGGAGAGAGTGTGAAGAGTGCAAACCCTAGAAAACAAGCGCGGAGGCTGCAGCTTATACGTGACGAGGTGATTATACGGTCACTACGAGATCGTATAGCTCCGTATCCATCCATTTTGACCAGTCAAAGAATCCTCCTGGCACGAATTATGCTCAAGTGTAGTTATCGAACCCGAGACCTCAAGTTTGATGAGCGAATAGGCTAACCAGCTACACAACCCTCTCGTTATGGTTAACGAGAGGAAAATAACCTTTTATACATTCCTGCATTCGTGTGACAAGCATGCCGTGTTTTTTTTGTGTGTGGGAGTCATTGGGATTTAAATCATAATCGTGTCATGTGGCTTTGGTGGTAAGACTATCCACAGTGGTGCAGAAATAATGCAGCCTTAGTCACCTTACCTCTCTCCACGTAGTATGTTGGGTCCCACAAGTCAGAAGGTGAAACAAACAAATTAATAAGAAAAATTAAAAGCACCAGCGGTGTATCTTACCTCACACATCTCGCTACTGCTCGGGAACACTGTCCAACTGATCCCTCTGTTCGCTCACGTACTATTTTAAGTGAATCCTGATTATAACATGCACACAATTTTGGGCACTTGTATTCGACCTAAGTTAGTGTGCCATCGTATCTCGTACGACTCCGTCCGTCTAGGTGTAATAAGTCACGTTAGAAGGTGCAGCGGGACTAAGGTGCAAGCAGATTGGAGGAGAAGGAGAAACTTGACCGGTCATTCCTCCAATCAAAGCCCTGATTTCTCTCTAAACGCAACAATTAATCCAAACAACTAAGAGATGCCGTTTTAGCTACCATGCAGGGCCACGTATTAAGTCGCATGCAAGCCGACTTTGATTTCTTGACTGATCAACACGTAGTTGCGCTCCATGCATTGGGTTTCCGGGGGAGATAACTAGGCAGAGTAAGGAGCGTTTGGTTACATTGCTTAGGCTAATCATAGTGGTGAGTAACTTGGACTAGTAACATGCATATGTTACTAGTCTATGTTACTACTACGCGAAGTTTGCCGTCGGAAGCGAGCCGATCTGGCTCTCCTGAGCTAGCAAGGTTTTTCTAGCCCACCCAAGCTAGCTGGCCCACAAAAGCTAACATATTTTAACAGTTCCAAACGCCTAACCTTACCCGGCTATGCTATAAGCTGTTCTTGCTAAGGATCCAAACGCTCCCTAAGTAACAACACTCGCTAGCAACGAGGCCAGGAGGGGATTGAGATGCAAAGTTAATGGACGACACCAAAACATTTTGGGAATATCTGATTTCCGTAGGATGACTTAACACCTAGACGGAGGGAGTACTACTCCTCAGTCCAGGTTTGATGGAATATTTGTCACCTCTTCTCTTCTTGTACGTACTCCATTTGTATCTCACTTCCTGTGGCTTCGCACTCGCACGATTTTCCTATTCTATGAACCTGTGTGTGCGTGTGCGTGTGCGTGTGTGTGTTTAACAACATGTGTGTGTTAGAGAGAGCGACAGATCGACCTACTCCTACAGAGAGATGGTGTGTAGTGTACAATTTTAGCCGCGAGAGTCGGTGCATCCTCTTGTTTCTGGGCGTCCGGTAGGGACAGGGGGACAGCTGCCACACCCGCTCCTGACCAGCCTGGACCACCCAAAGCCCCTCCATCGCCCGCGCGCGCTTCCCGCCCGAAACGGTCAGCGCCGCTCCAAAGAATCGGTGCCGCATTCATGCCCGGGCAGAGCGGACATGACCTCTCACTGGCGCCTGGGTTGAAGGGAGAAGAGGATTCAAGAGTGATGGTTGCTTCGTCCGTCCAACTTACTGCTGGGTGTATGTGATTTGACGGCTCATTGGTCCTTATTACTGAGGTGGTAGGACTGCTGGATGTCCCACGCTTTTAGCGAAAGGAGGTACTACTAGATTACACTTTTCTCTATTCTTACGGCGGAGGAGTGCAAGAGCAGTGAAAACACGTAGGCTCAGTGATTACATGGCCCACCTCACACTATCACCATATTTTCTGGACACCGTGCGACACCTAACACTTTACATAGTACTCCCTCCGTTCCTAAATGCATCTATATACATCCGTATGTGGTTCATGGTGAAATCTCTACAAAGACTTATATTTAGGAACAGAGGAAGTACTTATATAGTACGTATTGTAATTTATCAGCGAGATAGTACAATGCTATGAAGCTTCCAGCTCCTGTTACATGTATCTTGCGTCCAAGGTTGCCCGTTGCAACATTTCATCAAATACAAAGGAGACTAACATGCATGCTATTGCATCTCTGTTTGACAGATCATAGCAAATATGTAATCCCTCCGTTCCAAAATAAGTGTCTCAACTTTATGCTACATACGGAGCAAAATGAGTGAATCTACACTCTAAAATACGTCTATATACATCAGTGTTTGGAGTATGTACTAGTAGTTCATATTGAAATCTACTAAAGGACATATATATTCCAAATAATATGATAATCTCTCTAACCAAGGTAGTAGGGACGAGGAGTAAATGGAGGGAGTAGTAAAATTTTCTCCTCGTCCTGCGAGCCACCGCGCACGTGGGCTAGGGAGCGGGCGTAAGGCGTACAGTACTACTACTACTAGTAAGCAAGCTTCACCTCATCCTACGAGCCACCGCGCCCGTGGGCGGGGGAGACGGCATACTAAGCAAGCTTCTCCTTGTTCTGCGAGTTGACGGGACACATCAAAAGTACTCCAGTGTATAGAGCCTTGCCTCTAAGGTAGGCCCCACATGGTTTGCCTCTTTTTTAACATAACGCGTCAAGTCGCAATTTGTTTGTTCACCCGTGGTAGACAATCCTCCCTCCATCTAGTGGACAACCAGTACACGTGTCAAATTACCACGTGGGCTGCCTTTTCATACAGAAATGAGCTCCACCGTGTACCCGCGCGGGTGTGGTGGGAAAGAGACGGGAGTACGTGCGCCGTGCGTGCACCTCTTCTCTTCGTGCACATCCCCCACCTACGCGGGTGTGTGAGAGAGATACAAACCTAGACAAATGGCTTGTGCGTTCGTGAGTGTTTTTTGTTTTGGGGCGGGAGGTTGATTTCGTGAATGTATTTGTGGGAATATGTGACGATGACATCTCAAAAAAAATTGCATGCAATGTGTGTGAAATGGAGGCCTATCCATATCATATATAGAGGGTCGGGCGATCCATGAGAAGAGAGGGAGGGGTCATAGATATCGATAGAGTCGAAGAGAGGATCAAGTGGGTGGGTGCGAGATCGATGAAGAGAGCCATCGAAATTGTGTGTGTGTGCAAGTCAAAGATATAGGGCGACTGACCTAGCTACCGGAACGTCAGAGGGCACAGGTCAAGTTTGTGTGTGGCAGGGAGACATGACTAGAGCGCTCGATGTATCGGTGTGTGTGTGGGGGAGGGGGTGGGGGGAGGGGTAGGCAGAGGCCTAACTATAGAGGTAGAACGACTCGTATATGTGTTGAGAAGGAGAGACCCAGCTATGTCTTGAGGGAGATCGGTCGACATCCATACATAACTGAAGGACGGGAAATAGGATGGGACAGAGAGAGAGAGGAGAGAGAGAGGGAGGGAGAGGGGTAGAGTGCTGGATGGGTGATGGAGTTGCTTCTCGAAGATGGTGGGAGAGGCCTACTAGACAAACTGAGGGTGGAACTGCAATATTATCAATAAGAGTGGGGATGTGTTTCTGTGTGTGCCTGTGCGTGATAGATCTGTCGGGACACATCCATGGATGATGAAGGGGAACCATGTGTTTGGTAAGCAAACCTAACTAGATCGGTAGATCAATTGTTGTTTGTCGGAGGAAGGGAGAGACATAACTAATGAGGTAGATCGATCGACGCGTGGGGAAAAACGAGTTATAAGGACCTAGCTAGCTATATGTATAGCGGGAGATCGGTCGGTGTACGTCCATTTGTTAGAGGCAAATAAGGCCCGGCGAGACGGATAGACAGAGAGAATGGAGCTAGGAGGTGGTGCGAGAGGCCCAGCTACTAGCTAGATAGGGGAGGAGTGTGCGGTTGTGAGATCGATGAAAAGAGGGGCGAGAGTTTACACGTGTGTGGGACCGTATGAGAGACACGAGGCAAGGACACATAAAGGAGGAGATTGAAGGTGCGTGTGTATGTTGTAGGCAGACATCGCTGGAGAGGTTTATCGATCGGTGTGTGTCGGAAAGGAGTTGTGGAGACTGTGGGAGAACGACCTAAAGAAAAAAAATGAATGTGCGCGATGGATAGAATGCTGAGGGAGGGGGAGGGCGAGGAGGGCGTGTGCATGCACGAGAGAAAGTTAGTGGTAGCTACAAAGGTTAGAGGATTGTGTGGGTGTAAGAGACTAACAAAGATCATAATTTGATATGAAAGTGGATTCATATATTTGAATAGGAGATCATAGTGTTTTAAACATATGCATGCATGAATATAGCGGTGATACGCGTGTTGTGGTTTTGCACATGTTATACCATAATGTGATAATGCATGGCGTTTGCAACTCACAGCTAAATGTCGAACAATCTAAACCATACTATACATCGAACAATCTCACATTTTATTTGAATTTGTGATAATGTGTGGCATTTGCAGCTTACAACTAAATATCGAACAATCTAAACAATACTATATATCGAACATTCTCACATTTTATTTGAATTTGTGGTAATGTGTGGTGTTTGCAACTCACATCTAAATACTTGTAGGCGTAGGGGGCGGGGCACCATACATAATGTGATAAACACATTATACATATGAGACATGGTTTAGTTTGTGAAGATCTAGCTAGAGCTTGAAATGTACTATGATTTGAAATCAACATAAAGTGGATTCAAAAAATCGAGTTCGAGTTCATATAGTACACATAGTTCATATGTAACTCGAGACTAATCATGTGGTGTGCTGTGAAGATAATACACAAACGATGGTTTAACTTGACAATAATGACGATTGTAGATCTTATTAAAACAGAGAAACGAATTCAAATGCTTTGACTTCACAACAATCATTATTGTAGATCTTATTCAAATAGAGAAACGGATTCAAATTTAGTTCATATTGAAGCGGTAGTATATACGTTTGGAATGCACTAAAACGTTCATTTGAGTACTAGGTTGCATGCATTATACACGTAGCGAAATATTTTAATTGAACATAACATGAATTCAAAGTTTTGAATGACATTTGTAGTGCGAATTGATTTGGTACAGTACACGTTAGGCTTGTCCAGAAATTTCAACCCGAGCCTTGTTAGCCCGAAATATTTAAGATATATCTTTGTCTCGGTGTGCTCCGACAACTCCCTCCATGTCAACCCGCGCCTTGCTATTCCAAAATTACAACGGGCGCGAAAACTACCACCTCCTGTGAAATCCCGACACGAGAAATGCCCGTGATACCCCTGAACCGAAAGAACCGCCTCAAATCGGTGGGGGTACTTTCGTAACTTACCCCACATTTCGGACAAGCACGTCCCTAAGCCATGGTTCCCCACTCCCATGCCATCCGCCCACCCATTCGTACACCGAGGCCAGGAAAACCCGCAAAGCCCCACACCCTCCTCCGTCCGCCACCCAGCCGGAGCCTATTCCCCGACGACGTCGTCCATAGCAACACCTCGACGTCACTCATCCACCGTACCGGATAAGGATCCGTCGTCGATCTGGTCATCCCGCCGGTTTAGCCACCCCGTCCTCCACCTCCAAGGAGCTGCCCTGACGTTCCCCTCGTCTTTCGCGCCACCTCCATTCCCACACCGCCGTCTTCACCTGCACCACCGGAAGAGCATCATCATCACCGTTTCCTCGGATGAAGCTGTGGCCTAATCAGCGCCACCAAAGAGGTTGTACACTAATCGCTGCATTTTCTTCTTGATTCGATCTCACGGTGCTGCCGGCGCTCGGTCCCGAGCCAACACGGCGCGGCTCCATCCATGGCGGCGTCGCCGACCACTTCCTCCACTGCGTCGTTCCCTCGGCAGGGACGTCCACATCAGTAGGAGCTGCTGCTGCTTTAGCTCTCGCTCACGCTGCTGCTCTGCTCTTGCTCTCGGTCCCCTGCCTGGTCTGCTCTTGCTCACGCTGCTGCTCTCGCTCTTGCTCTTGCTTGCGATGCTGCTCCGATTTAGCTACACTTCAGTCGACTGAATTGACTTTTGGGTCAGTCGATTTTCAGGGGGTGGGGGGGGGCTCGCCGGAGTTAAGGAAGAACCAGCCGCAGCGGGGAGGGGGGCTCGCCGGAGAGGTACCCCACTATCTATCTTAGGGTTCAGGGTGGGGGCAGTGGTCGCCGGCGGTGGTGGGGCGGTGGCGTGGGGATCACCGGAGAAAAAGCTCGGCACGGGGGCGGGGGGGGCTAGAGGGATGGCCGGGGCGGTGGCGGACCGGCGGTGGGGAGTGTTTTTGGGGCAGGCGGGGCGGCGCACCGCCGGCCGCGTGCGGCGGGGGGCGGCTGTTTGGCCGATGGTGGCTGGCGGCTCAGGGGGGTGGAGGTTGAAGATGAACTGCAGGCCCTTGATTTCGTATCCAACGGCTGCAAAATCGACTAACCAGAGATGAAAAAGTCAGTCGACTGACATGTAGCCTCACCTCTAGTGCGTTCAGTTTCGGCAGCAAAATTCAGTTTCGACAGTTAAGTTCAGTTTCGACAGTTAAATTCAGTTTCGACAGTTAAGTTCAGAGATGAGCAGATGATGTATACATCTAGCACTTTGTGGTTAAAATTCAGTTTCGACAGTTAAGTTCAGAGATGAGCAGATGATGTATACATCTAGCACTTTGTGGTTATGTATTTTACGTCATCTATTGGAGATGCTATTAGAATTCCACTCAGGTTAACGTTGTCTCTCTTGTCCTGCTTTAGCCTCGGCGTCGTACAACTCACCGGAGCTGCTCCAACGACGAAACCCTCCATCACAGCGGAGCAGTACCTCAGGCTCCATCTCCAGACGCCTAACATCTTCTTCCCCTCCTCTGACAGTCAAGTCAGCCGGAGCATCCTCACCGGCCAACCCAATCACGCTGAGATCGACATGGCTTCACCAAAGAGGTTGTACACTTCTTGTTGTTTGACTTAATCTCACCATGCTTCTTTGCATCCTGTGATCTTCCAATTCTTGTGAACCAAACACCCAGATTGGGAGAAATCCTGTGTTTTTAAATTTTCTGTTTTGCACGTGCATTCCTATCCTATTCCTGTCTATTTCCTATCCCTGCATTGTTAGAATCCTCAAATTCAAACAAGCCCTTACACAATTACTTCTGTTACAGATATGTGTCAAAGAAAACCTTGTGTGGTTTGTACTGCTCCTACGGTGCTGTGTTCCACCCCAGCTCAGCTGCTCCAACGACGGAAGGGTTCACCACAGAAGGGATCCGCTCTCCAGACTGTCTTTTGCCACCTCAGATATTCTTCCCCGCCGCCGGCAGCCACGACAACTGCATTACCATCATCAACTGAGCAGATGACCTTGAGGACTACACGAGTCTGCAAGAGAGGTCGCACTCTTCCGTGTCTTCTTACGTTATGCATCGCTTAATATGATGACATGCTACTTTATCGTCGTGTCCACCTATTAGATTCCGACTCAGGTCCAAACTTATCCTGAAACTTGAGTTTTTAAATGGTTGTGGGGTACATATTGGGGCAGCAATCAGTACTATCTGTCTACTATCTGGTTAATCTCGGGTGTCTACTATGAGTTTCATGTTGGGTGCAAACAAACATTAAAGGAGCCATTATCTGTATTTTTTAACTAAAGCTATTATCTGCCTGCTATCTTTGGTTTTGGGTCTATCCACAGTTTGCTACCTTCACTCTGGATTTGTGCATGCACTCCTTACATAATCTCACTATGTTTTATTCCTATGCATGTCAGTTATTGTACACAATGGAACTGAACATGTAGAGCAAAAGAGACGAGCCTTGCGTGGCAATAAAATTTCATGCAGACGTCGCTCCATGGTGGGCGCAAAGGCAGCCCCCCTCCACCCATTTCGGATCGTAATCAAGAGGAAGATAACTGTTCTGAGGGGGATTCAGAAGCAGAAGACCACTCCTATTTACCCCATGAGGTCTTCGCTCTAACTTGGCATGCTGATGTTGGTAATATCATGCATATGGTGCCTTGCATTGCTTACTGTATACATCAAAGATGTCATCTGCTTAGTTTAGACATGCTTTGTGTCAATGCCATCTGTTTAGTTTCTTTATCGTATATGTGAATCATGCAATGCCATCTTGTTTAGCCAGGCATCATATATGTGAATTTTGCAATGCCACCCTGGTTAGCCAGTCATCTTATATGTGAATTATATCATGACATCATTTTTTTATTACGTGTTAAATTTGTCAACAATTTTAGTACATTCAATTACTCTTCCTGTGCATCAGCCATTCGGCACGGTCATGGAAAAATCTGGAGTGGAAACAAGGTCTTCAGAGCAGACAATGCTATCTGACGAAGCGCATGTCTTGCTGGTTACAGATAGCTCCTCAGAGGAGGATTCAGAGACAGATGACCAGTCCTATCCCCCCCCCCGAGGTGCATGCTCTAACTTGGCAGGGTTATGTTGCTCATATCGTGCGTATGGTATCTTGCATTGCTATGTCATTTGCTTAGTTTAGACATGATTTGTGTGAATGCCACCTGTTTAGTGTCTAATTACCATATATGTGAATTATGCAATGCCATCTTGTTGCAAGACATTATATATGTGAATTATGCAATGCTATCTTGTTGCAAGGCATTATATATGTGAATTATGCAATGCCATGCTGTTTAGCCAAGCGTCATATATGTGAATTATATCATGCCGTCCTTTTTTTGTATTTCTCATTGCTTTTGTCGACAATGTTTGTATATTCAACTGCTCTTCCTGTGCATCAGCCATTTGAATTGGTGATGGAGAAATCTGGAGTGAAAACAAGGTCTTCAGAGCAGACAATGCTACCTGCTGAAGCAGATATCTTGCTGGTTACAGATAGCTCTTCAGAGGAGGATTCAGAGGCAGATGACCAGTCCTATTATCCCCCTGAGGTGTATGCTCAAACTTGGCAGGGTTATATTACTCATATCATGCATATGTTGTATTGCAATGCTTAGTTTTTACATCATATACACGATATTGAATGCCATCTCCTTAGTTGACACATCATATATGCGATTGCCCTCTGCTCACTTCCTTAGTATATAAATCATATATTTGAATTATATCATGCCATGATGTTTACATAGACAGCATGTATCTGAATTATGGCATGCCAACCCATTTTCTAAAGACATAATATAGTTATATCATCTCATCCTGTTTACATAGTCATCATATTTTGAATTATGTCATTCTATCCGTGAATTATATCATGCCATCATGTTTCCATCGACGGCATGTTTGTGATTTATGGCATGCCAACCACTTTAATAGACACATCGTATAGTTATATCATGTCATCCTGTTTACATAGTCATCATATTTTGAAGTATGTCATTCTATCCTGTTTAGTTAGCCATCATACATGTGAAATTGTGTCATGCTATCCTGTTTAATTAGCCATCATATATTTGAAATTATGTCCTGCTATTCTGTTTGGTTAGACAACATAAATGTGAATTATTTCATGCCCTGTTTTCTTCCCTACTATCCATTGCACCTGTCTATCTTACAATGTCTGTACATTCAATTACTTTTCTTGTTTATCAGCCATTTCAATTGGAGGGGGTGATGGCAGTATCTGTGGGAGTAAAAACACGGTCTTCAGAAAAGATCGTGCTACCTGTCGATGGAGATAGAACCACGGTTGTACTTGCCCAAGAACCAGCCCCACCACACATAACCCAGACTCACGCAGATTGTACCCCTACCCAGTTGGACAGAGAACCAGCTACACCCCTTCTAACCCCAACCCCAGCAGATAGTAACCCAGTTCCCGTTGACACAGCACCGTCTCCACCACAGAGCACCCAAACACGATCAGTTAGTAAGGCAACTGCAGTGCCCAAAGCACGAGGACCACCACTCCGAACCCCAAGTCAACGCTTAAAGCAGAAGAAGAATTGTTCTCAGGTCAGGTTCCGTAGCTATGGTTCATACTACTTTGCTCTTGCATCACTGTATTTACTCATACCAACTAATTTCAAATTTGAAGGATGCAATTGAAACTCCAATGGCGCAACAGGTATGTTTTAAACCTGTTTCTTTAACGTGTTTGCTGTTGTAACTTGCTCTATGTTGATTTCAGTTTCAATTGAATAAACAGTTATGTTCTCATGCCATGCACATTACAAGTGTTGTTATTGCTGTGTAGTTTCCCACACTTATATTCTGTCTATGCTGCTTTGTCTTAAATAGATATGATTCGAACTGTATCTATCTTGATTTGGCAACATAAACTAGAATGATATAGACCATACAGTGACCATACTACATAGATATATGTTTGTTTCATGTTGTTATCCTGTCCACCTTACTACTGAACTGGTTTACCAAAATGAGTTTCATATACTACATTGTAAACCTGTGATGTGTTTGTTTGTTTCTCTTTTAGAACGCGGATAAAATATTGGAGAAGAGTACCCCGTTATGCAATGGTAAAGGAAGTAATGCAGATAAGGTTCAAGATAGTGAGACATCCCTGTTGTTCTCCAAGAAAGCTGATAAAAACTATATTGAAGACACTGAGACAACCCCAAAGTCCTGTCTTGATGTAGTGTTCGAGTTACTGGCTACTACTGCTGGCACCAGCTCTTCGAACTCGCTGCCTGAATCAGTTCGGCTTCTTGAGTCTCAACTTCAAGTTGAAAGACATCGATCAGATGTTATGCGACAGGAAGCCGAAGGACTGAGGAAGTCCCTGCAGAATTCAGATGCATACTTTCTGGTGCAACAGCAAGTGCTGGAGGATTTAAGCGCCAAACAAGAGAAAGTTAATAAGCTTGCTAAGCATCTTGCCAGCATTATGGGTACCCAGGATATTGTTTCTTGAGCTCTTCTGAAGTGGTTTCAGTTCTGGACTTGTTTTGCTGCGGCGTTTATATGCTGCTTTGTTCCCTATATTTGCACTTGTGGCGAACTTTGATGCCCAGTGGATGTAATATGTGTAATAGCCATGATATCCTAGCGTAAGTTGCTTGCTTATTTATCTCCTTGTTGTCTTTTTTATTTGTTTTCTTGTAGTCAGTGCAGTTCTTTTTCCGCGGTTTGCTAGTGGCCGCAATAACCTATTTTTTAAAACTAGGCCACATTAACAATGGGCTACATATTTACTGTAGTTAACATGGGCCTCCTACGGCCGGTAGAAACAATGGGCCTTCTAAGGGCCGTAGAAACAATGGGCCTTCTACGGGGCGTAGACACAATGGGCCTTCTACGGGCCGTATCATCAACGGGCCTTCTACGGGCCGTATGATCGGTTGGCCAAACATGGGCCAATAACAGACCACATTATGGCCGTAAATAGGCTAGAGTTGAAATCGTCCGTTCATGGGCCGACCATAACGGGCCGTCGTTAATCGACCGTATTTGATGATGCTATGAAAATGGCCCAACGTATTAACGGGCCACAAACGGGCCGACTGTAACCACGGGTTGTATTTGGCCCACAAGCAGAAAATGACAGTAACGAGCCAAAAGTAAGCGAATGCTAGAAATGAGCCCAGGAATAAATGGGCCCTGAGAAGGCCGAAAGATAACATGGGCTGGAAATGGCTCAACGGAATAATGGGCCATTAATGGGTATAAAGCGATACACTGTTCATTACGGGCTAGTTTTACCACGGGCCGTTAATGGGCCGAGGATTACTAAGGGCCTCATATGGGCCAAAAGACATCATGGGCCATACATGGGCCGGAAGTTAAAACGGGCTGGAATTATATTGGACGGCCAAGATGACGCTACTGGGCCTAATTCGGATAGGCCGTAAACGGGCCTTGGGTTAGCGGGCTGTAAATGGGCTATATGCGAATATGCTGTTAACAGGCTTGCCGTGGGCCAGCCCGCCACCTTTTGACCCAGTGAAACGGGCCAGCCTTTTCACAGGAATGGGCCTCTGTTGGGCCCTGCCACGTGTCGACGTATCATAGGCGCTTTGGGTCCAATGAGTGGATGACATCTGTCCCACCGGTGAGCCGACATGTGTTTCCTCCAACCAATGATGATTTTATACGTGGAAAATCCCCATTGGTCAAAGCTGTTAACGGGTTATCGGACCCAAAACCGGACCCGATAGCTTAACGGTGTTCCATTATGGTGGATGCCACGTTTTGGTCACCCTTGACGAAAGCACTTTTGTGACGCGCGATTTATCGTCATGGAAGTGGACACTTCCGTGATGATAATTTTGGTAATGTCATGGAACACTTCTACGACAACACATGTATGACTATCTTGATTCTATCATAAATTTGTCATGGATGTACATGCATGATAGAAAACGTGACCTACTGTGACAAACACGTATCATCACGGAAGTGTATTTTTTGTAGTGCTAGTCACCATCGTAGTTTGGGTCAAAGTTTGTCCATGAATTTTACTTGCAAAATGTGAATGGAAAATGAAATTTTGTTATACACAAACAAAAAGGACTTGAGGGAGTGATTGCTCTGACACGGACGCGTCCTCTCATAGCGCAGGCACCAAGAGGGCCCAACTCGCTGCAGGCCCGGCTAAACACGCCTCCTCGCCACATGCAACCGGCTTCAGACTGCCCCGCCTGCCTCCATTGAATCCGCACGTGTGCCGGCAACACGTCCTTCCGCGAGCCGACCGGCATTTTAGAACACAAAAAATGACCAAAATATAATTAATTACGCATGGTTTTGACTTGCTGTGCTCGCAGTGGTAGCAGGAACTAGAGGTTTTTCTTTATTTATAACTCTCCTCACATTTTTTTGGCTTTGAAGTGAACCATGGTTGTGGACATTATCTATGAATCTGCAGATATCTGTTAACATGAGTTTGATGTGGAAGTTGGACTTGGAATGTCGGGCTTGCGCGGGAACTATACCATGTCCAATGTTTCGTTTGTAAATGTTTGGAAAGTAATTGCTGTTATTACATGACCCAAACAAAATTATTTTGTGCCACATCAGTAGATGCACGGACATCACAACAGGCATGCTGACTGGATAAACATTTGAACCTAGCTATCATGAAGGAAATTTTGTATTGACAACAGTTTTAGATAGCAGGAGACGCCTAGCCTGCTCTGCCTCTGCTAGCTTATTTCTAGCTTTTTCCATCTCTTCTTTGGCTTGGGTGAAGAGAGCATTTGATTGCTCTTTTCGCTTCTGCAGGAACTCACCTACATTCTCAAGGGCTGTTGCAGGCTTTCTTTCAGCCCCGCGAGGACACGAACAGCTGACGAATCCACCTGGCTTGTGTGTAATCCAGCATCATCCGGGAATTTGCACCTTGTGTCTAATCCAGCATCATTAGGGAACTGGCACCTTGTGTGTAATCCAGCCTCATTTTGGAAACATGATCTCGAGGTTGACCATACTTCCCTCCTCACAGGAACTCCATCCTGACATGAAGTTACTTCTTTTTAAGATCAATACTCAGAGCAACCCAGATCCATTTAGTAGAAGCCAGATAAACAGGACTCGCAGAAGTGAATTCAAAAGGAAAAAAAATATAAAAACAGACTACAAGGTGAGAACACCCACTTCCTACATCAAGCTAAAAACGAAAGAATTAGGACGATTAGGACTCTTCTTATTACACATCAAAGAACACGAGGCTAAGAGAAACAGAAACTACAACATATACACATCGAAGAACACGAGGCTAAACGAAAGTAATTGAAAGGGTGTTACTTACCAAAGCTCATTTTACAGGTTCGGTGCAACTCCTCTTTAACTTGCCACGCTCCTTGAAGATGTCCCCAATATCCCGTGTTTTCTCTTCATTGCTCCTCTGCATTTTCGCACTCGTGGTTTTAAAATCTCAACATGGCAAGAAAAATATACTACTAGTAGTAATACTCACGCATCTTGTGGGCAACATTAAAGCACTCGTCTGCCATGTTAGAGCATCTCCAACGGAAGCGCAACGCGTGGCGCTTTAAAAAAGCCTTTACAGTGCTGAGATCGAGAAGTAGAGATAGAGAGTAGAGACTAGAGAGTAGAGGATTGTTCTTAGCATAGATATAGCATAGATAGATAAAAAAATAGATAGTTCAACTACTCCTCGTCGTCCGACTCCTCCTCGGTGATGTCCTCCTCGGACGTCTCAATGTAGGTGTGAAGATACAAATCTTCGTCGGATTCCCAGGGCGACGCTGCTCCTAGCCTCATGTTGATTTGAGCATCCGCCGCATACGCTTGTCCTCGCAATAGGCGTCTTGCTCCTACCTCCTCTTCTCCCTCTCCGCCCTCCTTTGCATGTAGAGCTCGTGCTCGTTGATGATGTCCTGTAGGAAGCGTTGGTGCCACAGCACCATGGCCTCCTCGTCCATCTTGGTGATGCCGAGATGATGCTCCCGCCTCCGGTTGTCGCGACGATCCTCGTCAGTGATAAGCCACGGCAGAGGCGTGAGCTCCTGCGCCCGCGCCTGCGTCGGCACGTTGGGGGAGTTCAATGTTCTATGATGCCACCGGAGGCGCCACACTGCCACGTCGTACGCGCGGGCGGCATCATTGGCGGTGTCGAAATTGCCGAGGCCGAGGCGCATCCCGGGAACCGGATCTCGGCGGAGAAGCCGCCGAAGGGGCACGCGCGAACGCGGCGGTATCCCCAAGTTTCCCGGCGACGCGGCGGCATGGTGGCGCGGCGGTGGTGAGGCGAGAAAGACCGGGGAGAGAGCGGTGGCAAGGCACAGAGCAGGGAGAGAGCGGTGGCAAGGCACAGAGCGGTGGGAGGGCGTTGGATTTTATAAAGCGCGCCGGACGCCGCGCGCCCGGCCGACTTTCCCCGCGCGCGCGATCGACATCCCTGCTATCTCTACTCTCTTCTCTACTATAATATTTATTTTATATTTAATATTTATCTCTACTCTCTACACTTTTTTTCTCTACTCTTATAAAAAACAGAGTTGGTGATGATGGTGTGCCTGCCATCTTGCAATATAGGCCGTCCGATTTATATCCGACGGATAGTTAGGAAACTATGGCAATTTTGCAAAAAGATACCCACACCTCTCTCCATATTTGCAAATAAGGCCTTCCCTCGTTCATCCTTTTCTCCCATGAGATAAACTACTCATACAAATGCATCTTGATGTTCCGTGCAACGCATGGGCATCTTGCTAGTTTTTTCTTTTAAAAAACAGAGTTGGTGATGATGGTGTGCCTGCCATCCTGCAATATATGTCGTCCTATTTATATCCGACGGATAGGAAGGAAACTATGGCAATTTTGCAGAAAGATACCCACACCCCTCTCCAGATTTGCAAATAAGGCCTTCCCTCGTTCATCCGTTTCTCTCACAAGATAAACTACTCATACAAATGCATCTTGATGCGTGCAACGCACGGGCATCTTGCTAGTTCTAAAAAACTTTTCAACATTTGCCACACTACTGGTTGCAGATGAAGAACCTACCCAAGCACAGCGCGATACAGGAGCGACGCACAATTACAAGTTGATACTCTGTTGGACAATGGAGGCTATAACCAATTACTTTTACGGGAACAATAGCAACCAGGAAATTTGAAGGGTAGGTATGAACAAAATTGGAACTCCACATGTACTACTAAGTGATTCAATACACACATTACCAATCGAGGAGGAGAACGATGGTCGTGGCAGCCTCTGTGCATCATGGTCGGCAACGGGAGTCAGTTCATTTTCCACGACGATGGTGCTACTACGCTTGGCGTCGGCTTCCGGGAAGCAGATCCAAGACCGTGGAAGACGGTGCCGGGGAAGAGGCTCCGTGTACGATGACGATGGTGGACCGGCTGCAGTGCAGTGTACGAGGTCGTCGATGAGGCAGATGCGCTGTGGTGGACGAGTGCGCCAATGTAGAAGGGGAGGAGCACGAAGGCTGTAGTGCCGTGGAGAAGTCTATTTTGCGGTGGGTATAGAAAATGGGGAGTATTCAGGTGTACTACTCTGGGTGCCGGGGTGGGGTTGGCTGGGTATGGTGAACCTGAAGTTACAAAAGCAGCCCCTACCAAGCGTCATCCGTAGGCCTGTTCCGAAGGCTATGATGGTAACTTCTCACTGCTCGAATCATGGTCGCGGGAGATTTTCCCGCGGACCTCAAAATTTTGTGACACTGAACTCCTCGTGCGGCATGCTGGGTGATTGGGCTAAGCAACTTGCGAGTAGTACTAGTAACTACTAGTACTCCCTCTGTTTTTATTAACTTGGCATATTAGGTTTGACCAAAGTCAAACTTCCTAAAGTTTGACCAAGTTTATAGAAAAATATAAACATTTACCATAACAAATATGTATGATGTGAAAGTACATTCAATAATGAATCTAATGGTATTTATTTGTTATTGTATTGTATATGTTAATATTTTTTGTTATAAACTTTCTGAGAGTTTACAAAACTTGACTTTGACCAATGCTAATACGCAGACTTAAATAAAAATAGAGGGAGTACACATTTTTTTTCTTAGTTTGTACTGAATTAATCATTTGTTGTAATTGTGAAATAAATATATTAGGCTACTGACTTCGAATGTAATGGTCTATACAATTCAATAGTTGCAATCATTGTCGAATTCCAAGATGTATACGGGGTCTATAGTACTTCACAATATGCTCAAACTGACACAATCCCCGTCAAATGAGAATCTAAATGCATTTCATAGTTATTACTTTGTAGGATGCAACAAAACCAACCATAACTCTACATCATCCATTATAAAAGCAACATTTTGAACACATCCCAATGTGGGAATGAAACGTGTAGAGAGAGCTTGCATAGATGGAGCAGATAGGGCGGGAAAGATTGTATGTATGTGGATGAGAGAGTAGGAGACAAACCTAACGAGATAGAGAGAAAGAGAGAAAGAGAGAGGAAGAAGTTAGGTCTGTGAGAAAGATGGAGACTTGTAATATACGTGAGATGCATGTGCATCGGGATTCTGTACACGTAGAAGGAGTAGAGACAACAGGTTTGATGAGAGAGCTGGAAAAACATGGAAGAGAGGGGAAGGATCTCGTAGGTTGAGGGATTGATCATTTTTTGCGGGGGAGAGAGGGATTGGTAATTTTGTGCGGGAGAGAGATGGTGGGGAGCAGTCAGTCAGCCGTCGTCACATCATCCTGCTTCCAAATGGCCCCGCATTCTCTAGTGCAGTGTGGTCGCCGTCTTCGATCTCCTTGATGCCCTCTTTGAAGATTGAGGTGCTGTGCATGCTGGGGTGCAGAGAAGCACAAGCGAGAGTGGTCGCCATATAACCTTGGATGGGGATGAATTGTGTCCTCGGGGGAGGGGGACTGTGTGTGCGGTGTGTGTGTGTGTATGTGTGTGTGTCAGGTATTGAGAGAAATCAAACCTATGTAGAGAAATGTCTGTGTATGTGACGGAAAGCTACATGCTAAATAGGGTTTTCACGAAGAGATTGGGCGTGCGAGATAGAGAGCGATGTGCGGGCCTTGAGGTGGGCAGGGGCCGGGTGAGGGTGTCAAAATGTGTGCGTTGATGCATGTGTTACATGCGATCGTGCGAGGGACTGACGAATCGAAAGAGATGATTGTTGTGTTACGGATGCTCCTCTCTCTCTGTCTCTCTCTCTCTCTCTCTCTCACACACACACACACAAGTACAAATAGAAGACCGTTCTCTCATGTATACACAATGTATCGGCATCGGTCTATGTCTCACTCATGCATGATCATTTGCACATTCACACCTCTCTATGTTTCTATCACACGCACACCGTCTCCACATTGCCCTTCCGCCACAACACACATATGGACACATACACACGTTCTCTCTCAGTCACACACACGAAATCAATATTAAAAAAACTGGGCCGCACCTAAAACATCCAAATCCAAATAAACTTAAACTGGAGCTAAATTCAAATGTATGGAAATATTGTAGCGTCAAGAACTTTTCCAGGAAAAAAAGTTGAGTAATATTCGGGGATTGTTTTCACACACACAAAAAGGTTCGGTGGATGTCCTTCGAGCGCGACACTTTGACGCACCGTTCGATCAACCACGCGGCCGCGGTTCACGCGCTTGCACAGGATTCCGTATCGTGGCTGTGGTAACTAATATAAGCACTACCTTAGTCTAATGTTTACGTGTACTAGTACGGTTTTCTTTTAAGTTTGACCAACCCTATATAAAACTAAACTAAGCTCCCATACGCGCACTCATCAATATGCCGCCACAGCCGTTGCGCATGCCGGTGCCCGCCTGCTCCAGCCAACCATTTCTCGCCCATCACCGCCGTTTCGCCGCCATCCCTGTACCATGAAGTCGAAGGCTCGCCCGCTCACATCGTCTGTAGTCCCTCCTCGCGATGCCACCGCGCTGCCAAGCACGCGAGCAGCTGGTGGAGCCGTGTCTATGCACGCAGCGTACAAAGAGGAGGACGAGCGCGTGCTCCAGCACGCCGGCGATGAGGAACTAGCGTGTCATTGTCGTCTCCGCCCGCGCGGAGGAGGCACTCATGGTGACTGTCGCGGTGGAAGCCGGTCGCGCTCGTGCCGAGCCCGCAAACCAGGTGCGGCCGCGGAATCTACCTTCGAGGCCTTGAATGCCACGTGGATCCTGCAATCTGAAGGAGCAATTTGGGTCAGTCGACTCTTGTGAGCCGTTGGATGCAACATGGATGGCTAGAAGGGCTTCTTCAACCTCCGAAATTGATGCACTATTCATCTTCTCAGCCCGCCACACGCCTAACCGCCTGCCGCCACCGCCCCGCCCTCCCCTGAACCGCCTGCCACCGCCATGCTCCCCCCACCCCCGCCATCCGTTTAACCCCGGGCACGATCAATTTTTTCTGGCGAACTGCATTCCAGACCCAACACTCATAAGATAGATCATGGGCACCCTGCCACCCTAATATAGATACTGGGGTAGCTTCTCTGTCGTCTTCTTCCTTCGCTCCGTCGAACTTCTTTCACAAATCGACTGACACAAATTATACTACCAGCACGAACGTATCAAGTACAGTAGGAACACGAAGATATGAGCAGTAGTACCAACTGCAAGAAGAACAGTAGTAAGACATAGTACTAGTACTACTATATGTACTAAAGAATTCAAATAACGAGAAAGAACATAAAGTTCAAATAACGAGAAAGAACATAAACATAGTTTTAATGGGGGCTCAGCACAACACGCCCCTGAAATAAAACTAAGCAACTAGTCCACTTGACACTGTAGTAGAACCAGCATGAGCAACGACACTGCCACCTTACTCAGAGTCCGATTCCACGTCCTCGTCCCTCTTCCTATTCCTCTTTGCCGCCGCTTCTTTGCTTGAACGGGACACTCGGCTCTGCTTCTTCATCCAACCCTTGTAGATATTTAAACAAAGGTAGGCATCCATTGCTGCGTACAGGATGTGAGCTTCATCTATTGTCTTCGACTCCCATGCATGATGAAACTCGTGGTGAGGGTTCTTCAGTTTAGCGTACGAAGGATCAATCATGGCTGCTGCCAGGGTCAGCATTGAAGGCTGAGAGGAGGATACCAGGCTTGCCTTCTGGAGATCGAAGGGCTGGCCTACAACGAGGCCTATCCGACCCAGGACGTCTCTGTCGTTCCTAAAGTCTACAGTAACGAATTTCACTCTTTCGTCCTTGAGGAAGTTCTTAAAATCTTGGCACTCAACGTCGGAATGGCATATGTGGTAGACCAAGCACACATTATGTACACAAACCTGGATCACGACGGGCTTCTACTTCTCTGCCTCCTTTAGAATCTTCTTGCTTTCCAGGACTGTGGTGTACTCAACATCTAGCCCAGCGACCCACTCATCCTTTGAACTGTTGAACATGTGCAGGAAGCGAGCAAGGCATGCTTTCACCATCCCGGATCCACGGATGAAGATGACGATGAACTCATCGCCGGTGATGGCTCTAACCTGGTACTCAGTTGCGACCATGGAGATTTGGGTGGCCATGGATTTTGGTGGAGGGTTAGGAGAAGTTGAACTGGTCTAATGTGAAAGGATGGGACGACTGGGAGCGAACTATTTTAAGGGACGGGGACGAGTAGGGCGTGCGAACGGCATGGGGTTGCTGGCTTTCCCGGTGGATAAACGGCTGCAAGCCCCCAAAGAGTTCTTGAGTACTATGCGGGACCCACTAGATGTCATGTCTACTAGACCCATATCGTAGGCTTGGCGGCATAGCTCCGGTCTGTTCGCATGCCATGCCGGCGCGTGGATGTAACTTCACTTAATTCGCTCAACCGTCGCGCCTCCCACGACCTTCTCCTCCCTCGCGCGGTCGCGCCCTTTGAGACTTCAAATGGCTATAATGGAGCAATTTTTTTGCCTACTCCGCATGCATGATACTCCCTCTGGTCCTTTTTACTTCCGTCAACCATTTGCAAAGTTTTTGACCAAATTTATACTAAAAATGTCAATATCTACAATACTGATTATACTGAGTACAAAAAAACTACGTTTTATAATGAGTATAAAAATATTGATTTAACGTTGTGAATGTTGATGTACATTTTTCTATAAGTTTGGTCAAAGTAGAGGTACATTGACTTCAGACAAAACTTAAATGCACAATGCAGACTAGTTCCTCCGTCCAGGTGCGTACCATGTCCTATCTAGTCATCACAACAAGGTTAGCTATTAGAGTACCACTACCTCCCTTCTAGTTTAAAGGGCTCGATTCAAAAATTGCACCTACTCTTACCAAGATAGAGGCGGTGGAATAGTTTTTGTAGTGGTTTCTAGAGTCTGGACTCCATCCGCCGGCAAGAATGCAAGGAGATGAACCAGAAAGGAAATGAGGCTGGAATGAGTAGTTCCGTATTTTATACAGTGGCAGAGGTGGGTAAATATCTGCTATACAGTACCTCCGATGGCAAGGCCATGTCTCTATGCACACACATCTCAGCCGTTGGTTCCAAGTAGATCGAACGGCTCACGTTGTACAAAGGCCGACATACCATCACCACCAACTGAGATTTTTATAGGAGTGGTCATGCTATGCATGTGGTGTAATTAATGCATCGGGTTACACATATTTTTGAGAAAAACGAGAGTACTAATTAAGTACTTTTGCAAACTATGAAATTAATTCCACCATTCATCATCTACCTTGGTTGAAGAGATTTTCAACTTAAGCCCTATAAACCAGAAAGGTGGGAGTACCACATTACCACCACTATGGCCAGCCTTAATCATCGCATGCAATAATTTAGTGCACCTTGAAATCTGAACGCTTGCTTGACTATCCTTCTCCCTCCAGCAGTCCCACCACTACACCCCGTGTGGAAAAAATCTGCATGCATGACTCTCCTCCCCCGCGCTCGTCCAATCCGTTGTGACCAGAAATATTTCCACCCCTTCCCTCACCCGTAATTTACTCCAAGAAATATGCCCACGTAGCTGCTTCAGTTACATAACTGTAGGTGCATTGAGTCACTAACATGTGGGCCCAACTGGCATCTGGCGCACATGTCAGTGACGCAACTGGACCTGCAATTAAGTTAGTGAAGTTGAGTCCATATATTACGTAGGTGTGCCATTGCTCGCTATAAATACTACGCCTCCCACGGCATTCGGAAGAACGCTCACGTTCATCGCTATCTCCTCCCCCTCCCTCTCATGTCGACCACCATGGCATCTCCCTCCCAAGCCCTAGGGGCCCCTCGCTGCATCGCGCGGACGGTCACGCGTCGCTGTTTCGTTCCTCGCCGCCACTAGTCCAGGAGGACACGTCGCCACTAGTTGAGGAGGTCGTGTCGGCGTTCCGCTCCTCTCTGCGACGCGTCGAGGTGGACGCGTCGGTGTTCCCAATCACGCCAGCATGCGCGTCGGAGGACGCGTCGGCTCCCCGCTACGAGGAGAACGCCGCGCCACCCGCCGAGCCCCCCAGCCTTGCGGAGCTTTGGAAAGAAATGGATGTCGCCTTGTCGGAGGCTTTGCCTCCAGCAGAGCGCGGCAAAATAGAGGCGGAGAAGAAGGCCGAGGAAGAGAGACGCGCCGCGGGGCAAGCTGCCTGGCAGGCCTATGTCGTGTCCGAGAGAGTCAGGCAATTGGCTCTTTGGCATAAGGCTCGTGCGAGGGCCGTGAGGGTGGCGGAGGACGCCCATGCCAAAGCCCTGGTTGCAGTCGGGCCCAAGCGCCTCATCTATGCTTGGCGGTACGTGGACCGGGTACACGCTTCCAACAAGGAGGAGTACCTGTTGGCGGCGGATCACCACACCGGTGAGATCACGCTCGCCCGCCGGCAAGGCGCCAATCAGCACCTCGCGAGTTGCAAGGCTGAGGAAGAGGCGTTGTGTCGGCGCGCTGGGAAACGGCCGCGCACCAGGGCACTCGTGGCGCGCTGCAAGAGCTCCTGCGAGCGCCGTGGCTTTTATTAGGAATATAATTTTGTTTTGTAAGGCGATCTCATTAGTTTTGGGACGCAAATGCTAAATTCCGAACGGTCAGGAATTATTAGCGTCTTTAATTAGGTATGCAAAAGGAAAAGTTTGGAAACCTTGTGTATCTGTACGCATTTTGTAAGTACGTGCATATGTCACATGCACTAACATTTTATCAGTTAAATCTTTGTTCAAAATTTAGCACAATTATAATGGTGACGGATAAACCAGGACGGAGGTACTAGTAGTTTAGAAGCCCAAATAAATGAGTGAGGCGCCTTAATGTTACTCTCCACTGTGACTAGTCTTATGGGAAAAGCTAGGGAAGAGACGACTTATTTTATAAGACGCCAAAAGAACTGGCCCTAGGAGTAGTAGCTAGGGATACTAGGGATCGAGTGTGCGAGATGAACTGGAGAAAGTAAATACAGAGAGATGAAATGCAAAAAAGACGGAGGGATGTGATGGTTGCTTGTCCGTTTGTTTTACCAGGCCACTTATTACTAGGAGTGGTTGGGTTTTGTTACATGACGGCTTTACTGTCGCGCCACGAGCGGGCTGAGACTCGCGTCCAGCGCCGCCCTCTACACTAGTACTACATCGGTCCTGGTTTATTAGTCCCCCATTGAATTTGACTGAAGATTTAACTGAAAAAATGTTAGTGCATGTCAACAAAAACTATATCGTTGGATTCGTATTTGAACATAGTTTTCAATGATATAATTTTAGGTGACATGCATCAGCATTTATCATACTATATATAATGTTAGTTCAATTTTTGGTCGTACTAATCTACAGTAAGGTGCCCGTGCGTTGCATGGAACAGTGAAATGCATTGATCGAGGAGTTGTTTATTTTGACAAAGGATGTGGGGGTCATCTCATGTGTAACGGGTATCGATAGGTTTCTTCAGATATTGTTTCATCTCTAGAGCTCACAAACATCCAGGTGAAATAGATAAAAAATTATCTTTTGCAAACAAAAGCGTTCAACAACCTGCATCCAAAACTTGTGAAGAAATAACACTTATTTTGCTTTGCAAGAAATGATCTTTAAGAATTAGTTTTTGAGTATCGATTGATATACATGTTGGCTATAGATGACATGGCACTTTCATATAGTAAACAGTTGGCTATAACATTAAGTATTAACCATGCCCTTATACACCTAGACGGAGGGATTAAATCAGGATGACTTGGAAGAGGACAGAGGAGATGTAAGAAATGATTAATCATAAGTCTTTCACCGGTACTATAGTAAAAATTTCATACATGGAAGATTCTAGACTAAACCATAAATGGATACACTTTTATTCATGCGCGATACTCCAATAGAGCAAGATCATGCATGGAAGTCTCCACATGCTTAGACAGCGGGTTACATTGAGCGAAGACTAATGATCAACATTTAACTTGGTAATGCATATGTCCAGGTGAACCTCCTTGGAGTCCCCGTGCACATTGTTGGGGGTCAAAGCCTACCTTGCGTCTTCCATGTCCACATCGGCGGGAAGGTCCCAGCTCGGCACAGTCCTAGTCAGCTTGACATAGCCAGTGTCGCCGCCCACGTACCTCCGAGGGGTAGTAACAGTGAGCACGCACCCGTACATCGGCCTCATGTCAGTGTAAGCGTCAGCGGCGTCGCCCCTGACACACCCTACAGAGACGGGGCGGCGGCCTGCGCGGCCCTCGCCGGTGCCCACGATCTAGAGGAAGACGCTGCCGTCCTCCTCCGAGACTAGCAGGCGGCGGTGATCCTCCAGCGACTCTGGCACGGTGAACGGTTAGCACGTCTCATACTTGATGTTCTCCGCCAAGGGCCCGTAGTGATAGACGGACGGTTGCATGAGGTGATGCACGAGGTCCGCCGGCGAACCCCAAAACGGCATCGGGCACTCATAGCAGTAAACGAAGGGCTCCTTGGAGGCATAGACTAGGCCGTCCATGAAACGGGAGTGGCTATAGGGGACGATGCGCCAGTTGAATATATGAGCAAGTTACTACGAGATTTAGTCTGAATAAGCACAAAATAAATCATGACGGCTATAACCGAGATTAAACAAATCATGTGGACTAGCATAGTAGGTGAACAGATCGAATCTAGGAGACAGACTAGAAACATGAATTCTACCACGATTCTGAACAAGAAGGACAGAAACACATACGGTGCAATGGGAGCAGCAACGTTGGCGTTGAGGTTGTCGCCCATGTCGTTGAGGAAGAGGTTTCCGAGGTCGGGGAAGAAGTCGTTGTCGGTGAAGCCGTCGCTGCCAATAGTCACGAGAGTGCGCTCCCCAAATTTAAATAGCGCCCTCCGAATGGAGCGCAGGAGGGAGTGGCTGTAGGGGACATTGCGGCCGCCGAATGGAGCGCAGGAGTAGCACACGAAGCAGTAGATGGTGCTCCTCCCTAGTCTCTATCTCTACTCTTATCTCTATCTCTACTCTTATATCTATCTCTACTACTCTTCTTTCTTTTTTATAATATACTAGTAGCTGTCAAATTGAATAGTACTTCGCCGGCCGCTGGACGCCCGGCTGAAAACGCCTCCTTGCCTCCATCAAACCCCTCCATTAAACCCGCATGCAAACCGAGAAACCTACTCCGGCCCGCGGGAGGAAATTTGCCGGTTGTCGTTGGAGAATAATAGAGTCATGTCCAATCCATTTGAGTTAATTGCGTGTATGATTCTCCCTCTATTAAAAGTTAATTGCATCCTTAATCTTGTATTCTTAGTACTCTGTGGGTTCCACTGTCAGTACAGTGTACATTACTTGCAGGCTGGCTACAGATTTGTACAGAAAGTTAGAAAGAAACGAATCCATCCTTAATCTAATTCGAACTCAGGCCATCGCACTGCAAGGATTCGGCCCGGACCAGTACACCAGGTGTTCATTGCGGACGATTCAAGAGATAAACCTTTATAGCAATGAACCCGTCCGTGCAACGGATCCAACATAGAATAAGACGTATACGCAAATTTGTTCGCCATGAGCTCAATCATGGCGAATCCCACGTAACCATCAGATTTCCATCCAACGGTGGCCTATTTTTAAGCCATAGTATTTGACAAAACCGCCACCCTTACACACGTACTGTAACTGCATCGCGGGCGTTTGCAACTGCCATGTCTGCAAGCGAACGTTTGCTGGGGATTGGAGTTAGCATCGATGGCGGTTCCTAGTCGTTCCACGCTTGGGCATTGAAATTTGTATCTATTTTAGATTAGACTATACTAATCCTCCGGTGCTAGTAGTAGAGCAGAGTCCTACTCCACTACTACTCTAGTCAAGCAAGTTAGGGCATATTAGTAGGTACTGTAGGGAGTACCAGTACTGTGATCACTCAAGCAAGTTGTCTGGCATCGATATGACCCTACGCTGGTGGTATGTGTCTCATAAGTCAAGCGGCGTGCTGTAGTCATCATCACCTGTTCACTTCCTGCAGCACATATTCGCTTCTCCATCCTTGTCCGGACATAATCGTCCAATCGTCCATCCCCGCTAAGGCGCCTCCCCCCTCTTCCGAAACCCAAGCACTAACAATGGCTGAACCGAGCAGCGTCCGCCGAAAGAGTGGCTGGAATTCACTCCCCACAGAGGTAATCAAGCTCATTGTTTCGCGTGTGGACAATCTCAGTACCATGCCGCTCGCCGCGTGCTCGCTGGGGCTGTACGGTTTACTCAAAGCCCTCAGGCCGGAGCTTCTTAAGCCAGCTCCTTGCTTGCTGATGCCGCCTGATCTTCAGAAACAGCGTGTCATATAGCATAACGATCGTAGGGTGGCGAGCATCAACCCTCTTGACTGCGATCCGATCCCCTTCACCCTCAACTACATTAATGGTATGTACTGGGTCGGCATGAACACGTCTTGGATGGTGCTCGTCGACGGTGGTGGCAGCTGGATGCTCATGGAGGTCTACACCCGACGATTGATCCCCCTTCCTTCAATTAACACTGCACTGCTTTGGCACTGCGGCCCAGAATACTTGGAATCTTATAGTAGCCAACATGATACAAGTTTGATTTGCTCAAGGTTGTAATCTGCCAAGTTCCCACAAGATCTGCGAATTATAAAGACTTCAAGCTAATTGCGTTCTTCAACTGCGGTCTCGCCTATCTGACAGGTCACTGCGATAAGTGGATAAATTTGCACGTCCATCGCAGGATCATACATCCTCCATGGTTCTCTGATGCCATTGAACACAAGGGCTTCATTTACGCTGTCGACTCCTTCTATGGCTGGACGTATTGCTGGCCTACTCCAGTCATCGCTACAAACGGCTGTTATAGCAGTATGTTACTTTCCTATGATATCATGATGGCTTGCTTATATTACTGTCAACATTGTAACACCCCGGATGTAACTTTCCATATTTGTAACTCCAACTCTTGCCATTTTTGTAACTTTGTCGTTTTGCATTTTGTTCATGTCATGCATCTCATACCATGTCATCATGTGCATTGCATTTGCATTCGTGTTCGTCTCATGCATCCGAGCATTTTCCCCGTTGTCCGTTTTGCAATCCGGCGCTCCCATCTCCTCCGGCGCACCCCTCTTGTTTTCTTTTCGTGAGCGGGTGGTGAACGTTCTTGGAATGGACCGAGGCTTGTCAAGTGGCCTTGGTATACCACCGCTAGACCACTGGTCAACTTTCGTTCCATTTGGAGGTCGTCTGGTACTCCAACGGTTAACCGGGTAACCGCAGATGCCTTCTATGTGTTGCAGAAAAAACCCCCTCTCTAAACAGCCCAAAACTCGCCAAACTCTCTTCCATGCTCTAGGTAGTTCGATCACGATCGTGTGGGCGAAAACCGCGCCTCATTTGGACGCTCCTAGCTCCCTCTAGCTATATATTTGCATTCATCCCGAGATACAATCGTAGATAAAACCCTAACCCTATCCCTCCGCGCCGCCGGACACGTCCGCCGCCGCCCGCGACCAACCACGGGCTGCCACGTGGCCCCGCGCCGCCCACGCCGCCCGCGGCCCACCGGGCCCGTACGCCTCCCCCGCCAGCCCGTCTCCGCCCGCAGCCGCCGCGCGCCTCCCTCCAGCGCCCCGCGCCTCCTCCGCGGCCTCGCCGCCGCCGTCCAATGCCGCCGCCGCATCGTCTCCGGCCGCTGCCCGCCATTGCCACCGGTCGCCGCCGCCGCGCTCGCGCTCCCCGCCCCCGTCGCCGCCTCCTCGGCGTCCGTGCCCGCGCCGCTCCGCCTCCTCACCGTCCCCGGCGCCTCCTCCGCCTCTCGTCCGGCCGGCCGCCGCCTCCTCCTCCTCCCTCGCCCGGCGAGCTCCGGCGAGCCGAACCCTAGCCGGCGCCCCGATCGGATCCAGTCAACACAGGTTGACTTCTCTCCCCTCTCCCGATTTCTTCTAAGTCCTTTATCTTTCACAGTATGTGCCCATGTTCATAGCATCGTAACTCTCTGCATATAGCTTCGTTTCGTGCGTGCAATATATCGAAATGTTCATCTCGTGATGCTCTACATTTTGTTCAATTGCACCATGTTCATTTGAGTCCATCTTGATGCCCAAATCTCTGGTGCAAGAGTGCTAGTTGCTGTTGTCTGCTGTTACTTAGCAGAACTTGGAGATTTGTTATTTTTGTATCATTTAATCTGTGCATCTTATGGGCATGAGCTCTACATGTGTTTTGTTGTATGCCATGCCATTTTTCCAGAGGTGTATGCCATGTATTTTTGTGATCTCTTTGGTGACTAGCACAAGCATGCAAACTAGGCTCCGTAATGTTTCTGATTTCAGAGACAGTAATTTCTCCGTCTGTTACTGCTGTTATTTTGTTGCCATGTAAACTTGATGCTACAGAGAGATCCATGCATATTTTGGAGATGTTCAGTAAGGATGTTTTGTATATATTGTTGTACTTGATCCATTCCTGCCCTTGTTTCAAATTATGGTGTGCAATAGCATGACTCAGTCTTGCTCTACTTTTGCTATAAAATATTTCTGGCAGATTCTTAACATGATATGCAATTTTGCCATGCTTGTTCTAGTTGTTTCATACATGCTATGTATTTGCTCTTACCATGGATAGCTTCATAAACATGCCATCTTGCTGTAGGTATGCTTGTTTTGTCATGCATTGCTTTGTGGTGAGTGTATCAAGCTCACCAAGATGCCTTCATATTATTGTTTCTGCCATGCTCTGTTTTTCTGCGTCTGAAACCTGTTAACGAAACTTGCTATGTTTGCATGGTTTCCATCTAATTTTCTGGTCGTTTTTGGCTTATGGTAAGTAAGGGACGTTTGTCATAAACATTTAGTAGAATACTGCCATGCCTTGTTTTGCCATGTTAAGTTGCTGCAGCATGTTGATTTCGTGCTCTGAACATTGCTACCTGATGCTGTTTCAGGCATGTCCAGTAATTTCACCAAGTCTGTGAACCTGATTTCTTTTGCACTTTTGCCATGCTTGTTTGAGCTTGTTATGTTGTGAACTAGCCGTAGCTCAGTGTTCATCTTTTGTCAAGCATCTCCTGTAGATTACTGCTATATGCTTTGTTGCTATGTTGGAGTGCTGCAGCATTGTTACTTGTTGCATTTAAGTGCTATCATTGCTGTTAATCGCAGATTCTGTCATTCTTGTTTTGCTTGCCATTTGCAAACCGTGCATCCGTTTCCGGTGATCTTTATATCGATTTCGACCGAAATCATCTCATCTTTCCAGTGGCATGCTTGGTTTGCCAAGTTACTGCCTTGTTCATCATTTTCCTTCCGGAGCACGCATATGCATCGCATATCATATCTCGCATATCATACATGTTTTGCATCATGTTGCTTGTGCATTTCCCGTGATTTATTGTGGTTCCATTGCTTGTGTTCTTGTCTTGGGTAGAGCCGGGAGACGAGTTCGTGAACGAGGAACCTGTTGAGTACGCTTACGAGGATCAAGCTTTCGACAACTCTGAGAACCTTGCAGGCAAGATGACCACCCCTCGAAATCACTTCTATCTTTGCTTTGCTAGTTGTTCGTTCTATTGCCATGCTGCGCTACCTACCACTTGCTATATCATGCCTCCCATATTGCCATGTCAGCCTCTAACCATCCTTTCCTAGCAAACCGTTGTTTGGCTAAGTTACCGCTTTTGCTCAGCCCTTCTTATAGCGTTGCTAGTTGCAGGTGAAGTTGAAGTTTGTTCCATGTTGGAACATGGATATGTTGGGATATCACAATATCTCTTATTTAATTAATGCATCTATATATTTGGTAAAGGGTGGAAGGCTCGGCCTTATGCCTGGTGTTTTGTTCCACTCTTGCCGCCCTAGTTTCTGTCATACCGGTATTATGTTCCTTGAGTTTGCGTTCCTTACGCGGTTGGGTGATTTATGGGACCCCCTTGACAGTTCGCCTTGAATAAAACTCCTCCAGCAAGGCCCAACCTTGGTTTTACCATTTGCCACCTAAGCCTTTTCCCCCGGGTTTTCGCGAGCCCGAGGGTCATCTTATTTTACCCCCCGGGCCAGTGCTCCTTCGAGTGTTGGTCCGAACTGAGTAGACTGCGGGGCCCCCTCTGGGAAACTCGAGGTCTGGTTTTACTCGTAGATGTCTCATCCGGTGTGCCCTGAGAACGAGATATGTGCAGCTCCTATCGGGATTTGTCGGCACATCGGGCGGCTTTGCTGGTCTTGTTTTACCATTGTCGAAATGTCTTGTAAACCGGGATTCCGAGACTGATCGGGTCTTTCCGGGAGAAGGTTTATCCTTCGTTGACCATGAGAGCTTATGATGGGCTAAGTTGGGACACCCCTGCAGGGTATTATCTTTCGAAAGCCGTGCCCGCGGTTATGAGGCAGATGGGAATTTGTTAATGTCCGGTTGTAGAGAACTTGTCACTTGACCCAATTAAAATACATCAACTGTGTGTGTAGCCGTGATGGTCTCTTCTCGGCGGAGTCCGGGAAGTGAACACGGTTTGAGTTATGAATGACGTAAGTAGGAGTTCAGGATCACTTCTTGGTCATTACTAGATGACGACCGTTCCGTTGGTTCTCTTCTCGCTCTCTTTTGCGTATGTTAGCCACCATATATGCTTAGTGCCTGCTGCAGCTCCACCTCATTACACCATCCTTTCCTATAAGCTTAAATAGTCTTGATCTCGCGGGTGTGAGATTGCTGAGTCCTCGTGACTCACAGATTCTACCAAAACAGTTGCAGGTGCCGACGATGCCAGTGCAGATGATGGGATCGATCTCAAGTGGGAGTTCGATGAGGAACGTGGTCGTTACTATGTGTCTTTTCCTGATGATCAGTAGTGGAGCCCAGTTGGGACGATCGGGGATCTAGCATTTGGGGTTATCTTATTTTCATTTGGATCTTGACCGTAGTCGGTCTATGTGTGTATTTTGGATGATGTATGAATTATATTTATGTATTGTGTGAAGTGGCGATTGTAAGCCAACTCTTTATCCCATTCTTGTTCATTACATGGGATTGTGTGAAGATGACCCTTCTTGCGACAAAACCACAATGCGGTTATGCCTCTAAGTCGTGCCTCGACACGTGGGAGATATAGCCGCATCGTGGGCGTTACAAGTTGGTAATCAGAGCCATCCCCGACTTAGGAGCCCCCTGCTTGATCGAATCGCTGGCGTTGTTGAGTCTAGAACAAAAATGTTTTGAGTCTTAGGATTATATATATCGGAGAGTAGGATTCTTTTTACTCCTCAGTCCCTTCGTCGCTCTGGTGAGGTCTCCTGACGTAGAAGTTTTGACTCTTCTCTCCTCAAATTTCACTAAAAAATTTTAGGATCACGCGGGTATCTTGGAATCGTTCCGATGGTTTTGTGACGAGAACATTGTTCTTGGTGCCTCCTGACATTTAGGGGTTGTGGCAGTGTCCCGGGGAGTTGAGCTCCGAGGTGTTGTCGTCACAATTTTATCGTTGCAGTTCTGGAATACCTGAGTTTCGCCGACATCGAAATCTCTTTTATGCAGTTGTTGGTGAGATCACCTCGACGCCACCCAGTACTGGGGCGGGAGTTCGGGAGTATTGCCATAACTCGTATAACGGATGTTTTTCGAAGGTTGAGGTAAACGATTTCCGAAGGTTTCTTGGTTATGTGTTGACGGATGGATACAGCTGGATCTAGGGATTGCTAGTTTGGGTGATATATTTTGTGTCCCCTGTATCCCCAACACCAGATTGCATAACCAGAAAGTTTCGGGAGTTTATAAGTGGGAATTCAAGTAGCTCTTAGGATATCTTTCCGACAGACGCATGATATGAGATTGGGGTTCGACGTCTAGTGGTCCGCCTGTACACGGTTGGTTTTACAGTGGTCTCGTAGTGTCTTAAAGAGTCCTTGGCTATGCCGACTCGGGGACGCTTCGTATGTCATGTGCACAGCCTTGTACATGATGGTGCTGTACGATCGAGCCCGTGTGGGCCCCACCACGAAAACTTCGGACGAAATCTCTATCATATGTTTGTTCCGGCTTATTCTGCAAGCCAATACTTTGTTTTGTTTTGAATTGTGGTATTCGAGTTGCTTCGAAGTCATATGTTGATTCCATATCTTTTTCTAAGTGGCTTCTCAACTTATGGAAGTGTGATGATTTACTATGGAATTCATTCGTTCATCTTCGTTCGAATGTTTATTGTGAAGACTATATGTTGCAATTTCTATCCGTTGATTCTACTTATCTATTTGTCTATCAAGATGCTAACGGATGTCACCCTCTTCAGGATGGCTCCGCCAACGCGTCAGAATCCGGATCGCAATGAAGGGAGTCAGCGAACCCTCCGCCACCACCTCCGCCTCCGGAGGCATGGCAAGCTATCATGGCAGCCACCAACGCCAATGCTCAGATGATTCTGCAACTCTTGCAAGAACGCACCCAAGGGCAAGGCAATCAAGGAATCAAGGTCAAGGCAACAATCAGCCTCACTTCGCTACACTCAACCAGTTTCTCGCAAATCAGCCCAAGTCTTTCAGCTACTGTGCCGAGGCCACGGATGCCGATGATTGGCTCGTGGACATCAACAAGCATTTTGAATGTAGCAATGTCAGGCCTGAGGACTATGTCAAGTTCGCTTCTTTTCAGCTCAAGGACCAAGCTGCTGATTGGTTTCAGCAATACAAAGATTCCAGAGGAGGTCGTGTGATCACTTGGACTGACTTCTGTCGGGACTTCAAAGCGCACCACATTCCACAAAGTGTTGTTGAGAGCAAGCGTGAGGAGTTCCGCAATCTCAAGCAAGGCAACATGTCTGTGTATCAATTCAACATCCAGTTTCAGAAACTTGCTCGCTTCGCTAAACAAGACGTTCCTGATGAAAAGAGCATGATCTATCACTTCAGAGGTGGCCTTAGAGAGGATCTGCAGTTAGCTCTCGTTCTTGTTGAGCCTACTCAGTTTGATCAATTCTATAATATGGCACTGAAGCAAGAGGCTGCTCAGCTCAAGTGTGAGGCTTCTAAGAAGAGAGTCAGAGACGCAGTTCAGTCTTCTTCTTCCTCACTTGTGGCAGCTAAGCAACAGAAGTTCTGGTTGCCTCCTCCTCCTCCGTTTCGTCAGCCTTACCAGCAGAAGAACAAAGGTGGCCATGGTTCTTCCCACTCTTCCAACTCTGGCTATCAGAACAAGTCTCAGAATCAAGCTCCAAAGTCCAATGCTCCTTATCATCGTCCACTCTCAGAGGTGACTTGCAACAAGTGTCAGCAGAAAGGTCACTATGCTAACAAGTGCTTCAACCAAAGGCGTCTTCCGCCTCCTCCTCCTGTCAGATCTTCCAGCAATGCAGTGGTCAAGCATAATCCAAAGTCTGCAAAGGTGAACATGATGAATGCAGCTCAAGCGGAGGAATCTACTGTTGTGATAATGGGTAATCTCTCAGTTAATGATATTCCTGCAAAAGTCTTATTTGATACTGGTGCATCGCATTCTTTCTTGTCATACCCATTTGCATCGAAGCACAATGTTGACACAGAGATTTTATCCAAGTTATGCAAGTTGTTTCTCCGGGAAAGCTTTGACTTCTAGTATTGGTGTCCGGATGTTTCCATCAAGATGGGAACTATAAATTTCTGTCTTCTCCAGTTGTTCTTGGTGACTCGGATATTGATCTAATTCTCGGGATGGACTGGCTTTCTAAGCACAAGGCTCAACTTGATTGTGCTGCCAGGGAAATTCAATTGACACACTCTTCTGAGGATGTGATCATTTATGCCGCTCGTGATGAAACCATTCGGTTATTTTCTCCCAATGAGAAGGGCGAATTGAATGCCATCTCTCAAATTCCAGTCGTTTGTGAGTATCAAGATGTCTTTCCAGAAGAGCTTCCGGGTATGCCTCCTCACCGGCCAGTTGAGTTCGTTATCGATCTTGAGCCAGGCACTGAACCCGTTTGCAAGCGTCCATACAAGCTTGGACCCAACGAGCTGAAGGAATTGAAGAAACAGCTCGATGAACAAGAGCGTCTGGGTTTGATCAGACCGAGTTCATCTCCATGGGGTTGTGGTGTTCTTTTTGTAAAGAAGAAGGATGGCACGGACCGACTTTGTGTCGACTACCGTCCATTGAACAAGAAGACAATCAAGAACAAGTATCCACTTCCCAACATCAATGAGCTATTCGAGCAACTCAAAGGTGCTAAAGTATTCTCCAAGCTTGACCTTCGTATGGGTTATCATCAGATTCGCATTCGTGAAGAAGATATTCCCAAGACAGCATTCAGAACAAGCTTTGGTTCTTATGAATATACTGTCATGTCTTTCGGCCTTGTCAATGCTCCTCCAGTATTCTCTCGGATGATGAATTTCATCTTCAACCCCTATACCAATGAATTCGTCCTGGTGTATCTCGATGATATCTTGGTCTTCTCCAAGAATAAGAAGGATCATGCCAAACATTTGCGATTGGTGCTCGACAAGCTCAGAGAGTATCAATTCTATGCGAAGTTCTCCAAATGTGAGTTTTGGCTTGATGAAGTTCTTTACCTTGGTCACATCATCTCTGCCAAGGGCATCGCTGTTAACCCCGAGAAGGTGTCCGCAATTGTGAATTGGGAACCTCCTCAGAATGTCAAGCAGCTCCGCAGTTTTCTTGGTCTTGCAAGCTATTGCCGAAGATTCGTTGAGAATTTCTCTAAGATTGCAAAGCCTCTTTCCAACCTCCTCCAGAAGCATGTGAAGTATGTCTGGTCTCCTGAGTGTGACGTTGCTTTCAACACTCTCAAAGAGAAACTAGTCACAGCTCCTGTCTTAACTCCTCCTGATGAATCCAAGCCATTTGAAGTTTTCTGTGATGCTTCTCTCCAAGGTCTCGGTGCTGTGTTAATGCAAGAGAAGAAAGTTGTGGCCTATACCTCTCGTCAGTTGAAGCCCAATGAGAAGAACTACCCCACTCACGATCTTGAGTTGGCGGCAGTTGTCCATGCATTAATAACGTGGAGACATCTCTTGTTGGGAAGACAAGTGGACATATTCACCGATCACAAGAGTCTCAAGTACATCTTCACTCAGCCCAACCTCAACCTCAGGCAGACTCGATGGGTCGAAATGATTCAAGAGTACAATCCGAGTATTGAATATACTCCAGGCAAGGCCAATGTCATTGCAGATGCTTTAAGCAGGAAGGCTTATTGCAACAGCTTAATTCTCAAGCCATTCCAACCGGATCTTTGTGAAGCTTTCCGCAAGCTGAATCTCCAAGTTGTTCCTCAAGGCTTTCTTGCCAACCTCATAGTCTCTCCTACTTTGGAAGATCAAATTCGTGAGGCACAACTTCTTGATGCCATGGTGAAGAAGGTGAAACGTGGTATCGACAAGGGTCTTTCCAAATACAAGTGCTATCGCATTGATGACAGAGACACTTTATTCTTCGAGGACCGGATTGTGGTTCCTAAAGGTGATCTAAGGAAAGTCATAATGAACGAGGCGCACAATTCTCTTCTTTCCATTCATCCTGGAAGTACGAAGATGTACCATGACCTCAAGCAGTCGTATTGGTGGACTCGAATGAAGCGAGAAATTGCTCAATTCGTGAATGAATGTGATGTCTGTCGAAGAGTGAAAGCAGAACACCAACGACCAGCTGGTCTCCTCCAACCTCTTGCTATCCCAGAATGGAAGTTTGATCATATCGAAATGGACTTCGTGACTGGTTTTCCAAAGTCCAAGCGCGGAAATGATGCTATCTTCGTTGTCATCGACAAGCTTTCTAAAGTGGCTCATTTCCTTCCAATCAAAGAATCCATCACAGCAGCTCAGTTGGCAGAGCTATACACCTCCAGAATTGTCTCCTTGCACGGCATTCCACAATTGATTTCTTCAGATCGTGGAAGCATCTTCACCTCTAAGTTCTGGGACTCCTTCCAGAAGGCCATGGGCACAAACATTCGCTTCAGCACAGCTTTCCATCCTCAAACTAGTGGCCAAGTCGAGCGAGTCAATCAAATTCTTGAAGATATGCTCAGGGCTTGTGTCATTTCCTTTGGCATGAAATGGGAAGATTGTCTTCCATATGCCGAATTCTCCTACAACAACAGCTTCCAAGCAAGTTCGGGCAAGGCCCCATTCGAGATTCTCTATGGCAGAAAGTGCCGTACTCCTCTCAATTGGTCAGAGACTGGTGAACGCCAACTTCTTGGCAATGACTTAATCACAGAAGCTGAAGAAATGTGTAAAGTCATCCGTGATAATCTCAAAGCCGCGCAATCGCGCCAGAAGAGTTACTATGATAGTAAGCACCGTGATGTGGCTTTCGAGATCGGAGACCATATCTACCTCCGCGTCTCTCCAATGAAAGGCACTCGTCGCTTCGGTATCAAAGGGAAGCTTGCCCCTAGATACGTGGGTCCTTTCAAGATCATTGGCAAAAGAGGCGACCTCGCCTATCAACTTGAGCTTCCTTCCAACTTCGCGAATGTGCACGATGTGTTCCACGTGTCACAGCTCCGCAAGTGCTTCAAGACGCCTGAGCGCACCATCAACTTCGAAGAGATCGACCTCCAAGACGATTTGTCTTATCATGAGCACCCCGTTGCTATTCTTGAAGAAACTGAGCGCAAGACTCGCAACAAGTCAATCAAATTCCTGAAAGTGAAGTGGTCGCACCATTTCCGACCGGGAAGCCACCTGGGAACGCGAGGACCATCTCCGTTCCGAATATCCGGAGTTCTTTCAGTCCTAGATCTCGGGACGAGATCCTCTCGTAGTGGTGGAGTGTTGTAACACCCCAGATGTAACTTTCCATATTTGTAACTCCAACTCTTGCCATTTTCGGCTATGTGTTATGATATTCCCTTCGTGGTCTGTTTTTTTTGTGATTTTGCATTTTGTTCATGTCATGCATTCATATCATGTCATCATGTGCATTGCATTTGCATACGTGTTCGTCTCATGCATCCGAGCATTTTCCCCGTTGTCCGTTTGCATCCGGCACCCATCTCCCGGCGCACCCCTCTTGTTTTCTTTTCGTGAGCGGGTGTTGAACATTCTCGGAATGGACCGAGGCTTGTCAAGTGGCCTTGGTATACCACCCGGTCAAGATTCGTTCCATTTGGAGGTCGTTTGGTACTCCAACGGTTAACCGGGTAACCGCAGTCCTTTGTGTGTTGCAGCAAAAACCCCTCTCTAAACAGCCCAAAACCCACCAAACTCTCTTCCATGCTCTAGGTCGTTCGATCACGATCGTGTGGCGAAAACCGCACCTCATTTGGACTCTCCTAGCTCCCTCTACCTATATATTTGCATCCTCCCGAAACATCGCAGTCAAACCCTAACCTTCCCTCCGCGCCGCGCGGACACGTCCGCCGGCCGGACGTCCGCCGCCGCCCGCGCACCACGCGCCACGTGCCCGCGCCCCGCGCCGCCGCGGCCCGCCGGGCCCGCCCGCCGCGCCCCCGCGCGCCCTCCGCGCCCGCGCCTCCGCCGCCGCCTCGCCGCGCGCCCGCCCGCCGCTCGCCTCCGCCGCCGCCCGCCTCGCCACCGGCCGCGCCGCCCGCGCCTCCGCCCCCCGCGCGCGCCTCCTCGCGCCGTCCCGCGCCGCTCCGCCTCCTCGCCGTCCCGGCGCCTCCTCCCTCTCCGGCCGCCGCGCCTCTCCTCCTCCTCGGCCGCAGCTCCGGCGAGCCGACCTGCGGCGCCCGATCGGATCTAGTCAACGAGGTTGACTTTCTCCCCCCCGATTTCTTCAAGTCTTTATTTTACAGTATGTGCCATGTTCATAGCATCATAACTCTCTGCATATAGCTCCGTTTCGCGCGTGTAATATATCAAATGTTCGTCTCGTGATGCTCTATTTTGTTCAATTGCACCATGTTCATTTGAGTCCATCTTGATGCCCAAATCTCTGGCAAGAGTGCTAGTTGCTGTTATCTGCTGTTACTTAGAACTTGGAGATTTGTTATTTTTGTATCATTTAATCTGTGCATCTTATGGGCATGAGCTCTACATGTGTTTTGTTGTATGCCATGCCATCTTTCCGAGGTGTATGCCATGTATTTTTTGATCTCTGTGGTGACTAGCACAAGCATGCAAACTAGGCTCCGTAATGTTTCTGATTTCAGGGACTTAGTAATTTCTCTAAGTCTTGTCTGCTGTTATTTTGTTGCCATGTAAACTTGATGCTACAGAGAGATCCATGCATATTTTGGAGATGTTCAGTAAGGATGTTTTGTAGATATTGTTGTAATTGATCCATTCCTGCCCTTGTTTGCAATTATGGAGTGCCATAGCATGACTCAATCTTGCTCTACTTTTGCTATAAAATATTTCTGGCAGATTCTTACATGATATTCAATTTTGCCAAGCTTGTTGTAGTTGATCCATACATGCTATGTATTTGTTCTTGCCATGGATAGCTTCATAAACATGCCATCTTGCTGTAGGTATGCTTGTTTTGTCATGCATTGCTTCGTGGTGAGTGCATCAAGCTCACCAAGATGCCTTCATATTATTGTTTCTGCCATGCTCTGTTTTCTGCCAAGTCTGAAACCTGTTAACGAAACTTGCTATGTTTACATGGTTGCCATCATATCTTCTGGTCCTTTTTGGCTTATGGTCAGTAAGGGACTTTTGTCATATGCATTTAGTAGAATACTGCCATGCCTTGTTTTGCCATGTTAAGTTCCTGTAGCATGTTGATTTCGTGCTCTGAACATTGCTACCTGATGCTGTTTTCTGCTATGTCCAGTAATTTCACCAAGTCTGTGAACCTGTTATCTTTTGCACTTTTGCCATGCTTGTTTGAGCTTGTTATGTTGTGATCTAGCCGTAGCTCAGTGTTCATCTTTTGTCAAGCATCTCCTGTAGATTGCTTCCATATGCTTTGTTGCTATGTTGGAGTGTTGTAGCATTGTTACTTGTTGCATTTTAAGTGCTATCATGCTGTTAATCGCAGATTCGTGTCATTCTTGTTTTGCTTGCCATTTGCAAACCGTACATCCGTTTCCGGTGATCTTTATATCGATTTCGACCGAAATCATCTCATCTTTCCAGTGGCATGCTTGGTTTGCCAAGTTACTGCCTTGTTCATCATTTTCCTTCCGGAGCACGCATATGCATCGCATATCATATCTCGCATATCATACATGTTTTGCATCATGTTGCTTGTGCATTTCTCGTGATTGATTGTGGTTCCGTTGCTTGTGTTCTTGTCTTGGGTAGAGCCGGGAGACGAGTTCGTGAACGAGGAACCTGTTGAGTACGCTTACGAGGATCAAGCTTTCGACAACTCTGAGAACCTTGCAGGCAAGATGACCACCCCTCGAAATCACTTCTATCTTTGCTTTGCTAGTTGTTCGTTCTATTGCCATGCTGCGCTACCTACCACTTGCTATATCATGCCTCCCATATTGCCATGTCAGCCTCTAACCATCCTTTCCTAGCAAACCGTTGTTTGGCTAAGTTACCGCTTTTGCTCAGCCCTTCTTATAGCGTTGCTAGTTGCAGGTGAAGTTGAAGTTGGTTCCATGTTGGAACATGGATATGTTGGGATATCACAATATCTCTTATTTAATTAATGCATCTATATATTTGGTAAAGGGTGGAAGGCTCGGCCTTATGCCTGGTGTTTTGTTCCACTCTTGCCGCCCTAGTTTCTGTCATACCGGTATTATGTTCCTTGAGTTTGCGTTCCTTACGCGGTTGGGTGATTTATGGGACCCCCTTGACAGTTCGCCTTGAATAAAACTCCTCCAGCAAGGCCCAACCTTGGTTTTACCATTTGCCACCTAAGCCTTTTCCCCCGGGTTTTCGCGAGCCCGAGGGTCATCTTTATTTTAAACCCCCCGGGCCAGTGCTCCTCTGAGTGTTGGTCCAAACTGAGCAGCCTGCGGGCCACCTTGGGGAAACTCGAGGTCTGGTTTTACTCGTAGCTTGCTCATCCGGTGTGCCCTGAGAACGAGATATGTGCAGCTCCTATCGGGATTTGTCGGCACATTCGGGCGGCTTTGCTGGTCTTGTTTTACCATTGTCGAAATGTCTTGTAAACCGGGATTCCGAGACTGATCGGGTCTTTCCGGGAGAAGGTTTATCCTTCGTTGACCGTGAGAGCTTATGATGGGCTAAGTTGGGACACCCCTGCAGGGTATTATCTTTCGAAAGCCGTGCCCGCGGTTATGAGGCAGATGGGAATTTGTTAATGTCCGGTTGTAGAGAACTTGTCACTTGACCCAATTAAAATACATCAACTGTGTGTGTAGCCGTGATGGTCTCTTCTCGGCGGAGTCCGGGAAGTGAACACGGTTTGAGTTATGAATGACGTAAGTAGGAGTTCAGGATCACTTCTTGGTCATTACTAGATGACGACCGTTCCGTTGCTTCTCTTCTCGCTCTCTTTTGCGTATGTTAGCCACCATATATGCTTATTGCCTGCTGCAGCTCCACCTCATTACACCATCCTTTCCTATAAGCTTAAATAGTCTTGATCTCGCGGGTGTGAGATTGCTGAGTCCTCGTGACTCACATATTCTACCAAAACAGTTGCAGGTGCCGACGATGCCAGTGCAGATGATGGGATCGACCTCAAGTGGGAGTTCGATGAGGAACGTGGTCGTTACTATGTGTCTTTTCCTAATGATCAGTAGTGGAGCCCAGTTGGGACGATAGGGGATCTAGCATTTGGGGTTGTCTTATTTTCATTTGGATTTTGACCATAGTAGGTCTATGTGTGTATCTTGGATGATGTATGAATTATATTTATGTATTGTGTGAAGTGGCGATTGTAAGCCAACTCTTTATCCCATTCTTGTTCATTACATGGGATTGTGTGAAGACGACCCTTCTTGCGACAAAACCACAATGCAGTTATGCCTGTAAGTCGTGCCTCGACACGTGGGAGATATAGCCGCATCGTGGGCGTTACAAACATTTACTGAAAAAATATTCATGCTCATAACATGTTGTTCTTAATATTGACTACATTAAGAGCCCTTTTTTATTTGACTCCAACTTGATATGATGTTGTAGGCCGCCTGGTGTCCCTACCCTTCCTAATCCCAAAACCTTTCAAAGAAAAGCGGCATGGCAGTTGCAGGTGGTTCCTGGCTCGATCAGACGACGGCGAACGATTGATGATCGTTCACATCTACCGGACATGTTGTTTTGCGGAATACAATCACAGCCACTGCAAGGTCTTTGAGCAGGATCCTAGCTTCTCTGGGCCTTCAGGAATTTTTGACTAGAGGCTGGTAAGTAGCCTTGGTAAATGCTCTCTATTTCTCAGACTGAATTATCCGATTAACCAGCAGATAACCAACGGCAAGGATCATGATGGCAGCACGGTTTCGTTCATCAAGAAAAACTGTGTGTACACAGCGTACCATGCGTCTCTGCATGCACCATACCCTGATATGTGCCGCCACGCTCTGCGGCCCAAAGTAGGAGAGAGGGTCGCAAGTATCAGACTTTGACCTGGTGGTAGAGTTTCCCCCGTTAGGCACCCATCTGGTTCAAGCCGTCAGCCAATCTCCACGGCTTAATAAATAGTAACGTCTAACTGTGCCCGTTAGTTAGATGCGTACTCTTGGTGTAGTAGGATCTTTATTTAGTTTGATGCATACACTTGTTCTTTTTTGGTAGCCCTTTTGTAATGATGGCTGATGTTTGGTTTGGAAGAGAGAGCTGCGTCTTTACTCTTCTGGCCTGCTTACTGCTTCTGTTGCACCCCCAGCCCTGGTTGCTGCTGCTGCTGTTTTCAATGTACAATCAGTAGTATATTTCGTCTGTTGGTTGAATAAAATGTATTATAGGAACGAAAAACATAATGTTTTGGAAGTCGTTGCACGGTCCGATCCTTTAGTGCCCCGTACCATACGTAGCGCATACTATTTTTCGTACGGAACACATTTTCCACTTGTTGATAACATGCAGCCCACTGATGAAGGCCCAATAGAGGAGCCCATAATTAACTAGAAGGGAGGCTCTCACTTGAATCCGGCCCAGGTACATGCTCATGCTCCCCTAAACATAAATAAGTAAATAAATAAATAAATAAAGCTAAATGCTCATGCACCAGTTCTTTAAATTCACGATTTAACAGGAGGATATTATTTCCTATGATAGTGTCGTTACATTCAGTCGATATAATTCTCCGGCAAAGATTGCGACCCGTCTTCTTTCTCCTACCATTTTCTTCCTGCAACCAGCGGACCCATGCAAATCGTAGTCAACGTCGTAAATAGTTTCGGTCCATTTTTATTTTTCAATAAGAATGTCCAACCCAGACCAGCACATTGGCGACAGCACTTTATCCTCCGCCTTGGTGCACTCGCCGCGGCGCCACGGTCCGGCCCTGTCAACGTAGTGAATCGGGTATGATGGTACGGACCCACCAGGTCCACTCCCGAACACAAGCAAAGCGCCTCTTTTACTACTCAGATGCACCCATCGTTTTTTACTCTAATCCACCGTGCTGATATCTGGGACCCACATAATTTTCAACGTATAGTCAATTAATGACAAAATTGCACAATTGTTTTTCAGGATTTGTTTGCAGGAGCAGGCTATAAACTGGGTTGTGCGGTCTTTGTGGCTCGTCTAACAACATGACTAGCCCATCAGTTTTTTCTTTGGGAAAATAGGTAGGACACTATTTCTTTTTGAAGAATACCCAAGCTAGTATTTTTTATATATTCCATAAAAAAATCTCCAAAAGGTTTCGTCCAATTTTGAGAACTTTTATTCCTGCACAAAAAACAACACCATGGTAGTTCTGCTGAAAACAACGTTAGTCCGGGTTAGTTTCATTCAAATCATGCAAATTAGAATCCAAAACAAGAGCAAAAGTGTTTGGAAAAGTTGATACGATGGAGATGTATCAGCAGGTCCGCAAAGGCTTCTGAGGAACGCCAGATTTGCGTCAGTTGGGGGAACCTGACTTCACCAAAAATGCATCGAAGCAACTATGGCTTACCAGCAGCGATTTGCTTCACTTGCCGAAGCTCCTCTCGGCCTGGGTCCGGGCTTGCTTGCACACTGAGCTTAATTTCTCGAGCTCGACAGCCTTCTTCCTCTCGTCCTCCTGGAGGATGCCGCGCTCTGCATATAGGCACTTCAGGTCTTCCTCGACCTCGGTAGCCTGGGCTTGGTCCTTGACATGGGCTTCCTTCTCCTCGGCCAGCTCTTCGCTGGCCTTCTTTGCCGCAGCTTTTTGCTGTTTTGCTTCTTGCTGAGCCCTTTTTAGCTCAGCTCGGAGAGCTTAAAGCCCCAAAGTGGCACTTGACACAAACAATCGAACACATCCATGTTAAAAACAGTCAATGTGATCACTACAACATATTTTCAACTCAGGACTAGCTTCTTTGGCTTACCTTGTGCCTGACCATATACTTTTTAAGCAGCTCTATGTCCTCCTTGTACCGCATCATCTTATGGTTCAGCTCCACCAACTCCTCGGGGTTGGAGGTCGGACCCGAAGCTGAGGCCTGCAAAGTTAAGTTATTATTCACCTTCGATGTCGATCTTGATCCATTGGTCCGCTTTGTCAATCTGACCAGAGTCTCAGGGGCTACTGCATATTCACTCTTGCATGACTATTAGCCAAGCAAAACAATGACCCCAAGTCAGTTTATTAAAACTAACTTGGGGCTTTGGGGGCTACTTCTTATTATGCCCCTCTGTATATATTTGTATTTTATCTTTTTATAGTTTGCGGACAGCTCTTTCCAGACACGTCTGTCAGGGGATACTGGGTAGGTTGACTACCAACCAAACGCCTAGGAATTACAAAAATGGTAAACAGGTTATATGTAACATACCTCAAAACGCTTAAAAAGGCCTTTGGTGGCCTCCCAGATTCCGGTCTTTGCGGACCGGAAGCTATTCAGCGCCGTGCCAACAAGGGACGGTGCTCCATAAAGATGGAGGAGCTCATCAAAGGCACCTCCATCTCCTTGGGCCACCCCATGTAAGCCTGCTCTCAAGCAGGAGGGGATGGCGGGGTCACGCGTGCTCCAACCTCCTTGGAGGCAGGGTTGGAGGTCTTCGGCTGCCGCAGTAGCTCCATCGCGACCGAGATCGAGGAGTCAAGTGTCTAAGCCCTCCTTCTTTGGCCAGAGGAGTTTCCTTCCATTGGTCCTTAATGACCAAGGTGTTAGCCTCGGCCGTATCAACGTCGGTGGTGCCTTCCGCATTAACAACGGAGGTGGCCTGGTACGATGACATCTCCCCTAGCCCGTCACGAGCAGGGGAGGGAGGGGCGTGCTCGTCAGTCCCGCTCTTCACCATTTCTGGCGGAGGGCGCTCGTTCTCCGAGGACCTGCCACCGAGGAAGGTGTCTTGCGGGCTTTAAAAGCATGTGGATGGTCAAGGATGAATATTGGAAAAACATGTTGCCCAATGTGTGTCAGGCTACGTACCTCCTCTGTGGCGACTTTTCCCTGTGTGCCTACATGAGGTCATCCTTTGAAGAATCAGAAAGCACGCCCTTAGCGAGGATGGATGGCTGACCGGGCTAGTCCGGGGAGGCCTTTCGGCGCCTCCTACAGGCCCTAGTAGGATCATCTTCCTCGGCGTCTTCAGATGCCGCCCTCTTCCTTTTTCAGGAAGGTAATCCTCCCCCATCGTTCTCCTCTTCCTTCTCCTTCTCCTCTTCCTCCTCGCAGACAGAGGAGACGTGAGTGTCCCTGGATCTGGCCTATAAAGGATCTCGTATGCGCATAGCTTCCCTCCTCTTCGTCTCTTTCTTCTCCTTGACTGGGACATTTTATGGTGCCTCAGCCAAGAGAGCCTCGAGCTGAGGAGTGTAAGTGCATCTAGTACCCCTTAGTAATTTTGGTGTACTGAAGACTTATACGTTAATGGACTAATGTGCTTGTGAGTGTACAAAGGTTCTATAAGTCTATGAGGAGTTTGATATTTACGTGAAAGTCCCCAAAAATGAATGTCTTCAGTTGAAGACTTCGGTTTTCTTGAAGACATTGAAACTGAGGAAATTGGTGTGACCATGAAGACTTTGATATCGATGCGAGGATTATGAAGTGTGAAGACTTTTGTTTTCCTAGTTTCATTTTCTCTTTCTTGAGTCATAGGAAACACCGTACTGTTAAATGGGGTCGAGGTAAAACTAAGGAAACACTTTCCAAGTGATGCTCATCTCAAATCCTACACCTACCCAATCCTTTCGAGTGAAGCCATTGGAAATCTCATACAGGTCAGTCAATTTGTTCAGTGACAGAGATGAAGATCTTCTGCTCTCTGAGGAATTTGTTCTGACTGAGGAGTTAGGAATTCGCCAGTGTGGATTGCCTACGTGTGAGGAACATGATAGCCCTGAGGAATTTGAGAGCTCAAATTTCCGACCGTTGTTGTGCTATGCACCAGCTATCCCAAAATATCTTATCCACCTAACGGTCATATCATTGAAGGGCATTTATGTCTTATCGTGTCAGGCTGCTCCCTAGGCTATAAATAGCCCCCCCTACAACTACTAGTTGGTTGGCTGCTTCGAGAGAAACTGACACTTGTCATTGAGAGCATCCCATCCTTTGAGGACTTTGAGCGAAAATCATCAATGAGGAAAAACCCAAACCAAAACACCTAAAACCCAAAGTGATTGAGCATCACTAAAGATATTGTTCTTGTGTGGAACTAACGCTTGTTACCTTTGAGGACTCTGCATCCTCCAGACGGTTAGGCGTCATGGTCTAGAGCATCCAAGAGGAATTGTGGATCACCGAGTGACCGAGTCTATGAAGGTTTGGAAGTCACCTAAGGACATACCACGAGTGATTGGGCGAGTTCTGTGTGATCTTAGCTCAAGGAGAATACGGTGAGGACTGTGTGTATGGGACTGTGTGTCCTGATGTTTAAATACCTAGTGGCTCCAACCAGACGTACAACTGTCACAGCAGTTGGAAATAGTCTACCAAATCCTTGTCTTCACCAAGCTACTGGTTCTATTTCCTCAATCCTTTCATTTCCTCATTCATAGGTTGATGTACTTGATCGTTACTATTTGAAGACTTTGACTAAAGACTTTCTCAATTTCCTCAATCCTAATTCTTCAGTCACTTAACTTCAGCCTGCTTATCCTGTTTACACGCTACCTGTGTTGTGTGCTTGTTTCATATCATCATGATGACTATGTTACTGCAATGTTACGCTTGCACCTGAGTACTTATTCCGCCGCATGTATTTTGTTGCTTAGCAAATTCCTCAAGTTGAATTTCCTCAACAACGAATTTATAAAAATCGCCTATTCACCCCCTCTAGTCGATATAACGCACATTCAATTGGTATCAGAGCAAGGTACTCTCTTGTTCTGTGTGATTTTGGTTTAACCGCCTCGATTTTTAGTTATGTCGACCGCAGGTATGAAGAAAGTGTCGTGCCCCATCTTTGATGGTCATGATTATCTCAAGTGGAAGGCCATGATGAGGAAGCGCCTCATGGCGATGAACAACGAGTTGTGGACCGTCACTGAGATTGGCCTTACCGATCTATGCAAGATGGCACATGCTGATGATATTCGCAGGTACACTTGGCTGGACACTATGGCGAGGGATATCATCTGCTCCTGCCTATCCAGAGATGAATTCAGGCGCGTTATGCATCTTTGCAATGCGAAGCTTATCTGGGACCGAATCTCTGACGTCTATGAAGGTCATCGAACTCGTCATGATCCTTGGTTTGATGAATTTAACAATACAAAAAAAGACACATCCGTGACATATTGGGCCAATGAAATTTTTTTCTGTCATACTTCTGACACTTCTATGACGATAATTGTGACAAAACCCGGTATCATCAAAGATGTGGTGGGCTCCTACTTCTATGACAAAAAATCATGACAGAAAATGGGCTTTTCCTCCTGGGTAGGACGGAGACGCAGCTGCATGACATTCTTTGGGCCGTCCTTGACGGAAAAAACCGTGGTAGAAGCAAGGGCGAGGAAAATATCGGGGTGTTCCCGGTTACGGTGGCTGGTCGGGGCCGAGCGATGCACAGAGGTTTGCGCGTTTCAATCGTACACGCACGCGCGTGGGTGCGAGGCGTTGGGCTCTAACTGAACCCGAGCGATTGAACTGCAGGCTACGCGTTACTGAACCCGAGCGATCGATCGATGGCTGTTAACGGAACCCGATCGAGCGATTCCTTCGCTACTGCTGCTAACAGAAGCCGATCGATGCTGCCTCTGGATGAACAGTGAGCGTTGCTGGGGGGTTTGGATGAACAGTTCCCAGTGGGGGTGAATGAACAGGACCCCGTGGTGTTGCCTCTGGATGAACAGGACCCCGATCGATCGAGCCGGTTAGGGCTGGATATACAGGACCCCGTGGAGGGCTGGATGAACAGGACCACCCCGTGGAGGGCTGGATGAACAGTAGACAGTGGAGGGCTAGATGAACAGTAGCCCGTGGAAGGGTGGTTGAACAGGAGCCCGTGGAGAGGGCTGGTTGAACAGTAGCCGGTGGAGTAGCGCGCGGTGGAGGCTAGATGAACAGGAGCCTGTGAATGAACAGTCGCAGGTGGAGGCTTGAGGAGGTGGGCGGTGGATGAATAGTAGCCCATGGAGGCTGGGTGGGGGTCAACGGTGGAGATGAACAGTATCCCGTGGAGTCCCGTTTTGCGGTACACCACACCCCTCCCGATGAACAGGACCCCCGTTTCGATCGTAGCGCTCCAACACAAGTTCGTTTCCTCCGTTTTGCGGTACGCCATACCCCTCCCGATCAACAGGACCCCGTTTCGACCGTAGGAGGACCAACACAAGTCCGTTTCCTCCGTTTTGCGGTACGCCAGACCCCTCCCGATGAACAAGATACTGTTTTGAACGTGGCCGGTCGAACACAAGGCCATTTCCTCCTTTCTGCGGTACGTACACGATGATGACGACGCATTCCGTTTCATTCCGACCCAACCAGTTGGCTCCCCATGAACACGACGACGACGCTGTTTGTCCGTTCCGACCCAGCAATGTACATGAGCCCTGGCCATACATATGCGCGAGTAGGCGTTTGAGACCCCGCCCGTATGTACGTACATGGCCGTATTTTCTTTCTTGCACACAGGCCGTTATACGTACGTGTACATGCTATGTGAGCGCCTCTAATACAACACGTGCGCGCCACTACATCGACCAGTATGTACGTACATGTTCGCGACCAGAATGACAACGGTACGTACGCTTCGACCAGGTGGGTGCCCACTGTCAGGCACTTCCTTGCCCGCGAAGATGTAGCTGGTGGGCCCCAACAGTCAGGGGGTGAATCATTTTTTTTTGCCCGGATGCACTTCCTTACGTGCGAAGATGTAGCTGGTAGGTCCCAGCAGTCAGGGGGACATTTTTTTCGCGAAATACGGTTGCCCGTCCGGTGGGTCCCTGCTGTCAGGTGGAGGAATCATTATTTTCTGCGTAATAAGGAGGCACTTCCTTGCTGCGGCCGTGGACCCAGCTGTCAGCCTCTCCACGTACAGTCCACGTCCAATGGAAGCCGTTCCTTGACCACGGACGCGGCAGTGGATGCCCACGCGTAGAGGAGTATGAGGGTTCACTAGTTCGGCTACGGTGTGAGGCTGCCATCGCCGCAGAATAACAAGGGGTGTGGGTGAGTAGAGGGATGGCCTGGCCAGCGGTGGCAGTAGTAGGGGGCGGTGAGGCCTCCGCGGCATCACAGCCGGCCACGGGAGGCCGGAGCACACGGCACGACCGACGCTGGTTTGGGCAGCTGGAGCAAGAAGACCAGAGGTTGAAGAAGCACTACGGCCGTTGGATGGACATCGTACGGTCACTAGAGCTAGAATCGTTCATATTGACTAAGTTCACGAAGCCCTCCGGCCCCGTCAACTTAGTAGGCCCACAAGTCAGCCTCCCACCAAGGTGGGTCCCAGCTAGCAGGGGGTATTCATTTTTTTCTGCGTAATAAGGAGGCACTTCCGGTGGGTCCGAGCTGACAGCGGGGGAACTTTTTTTTCGCAAAATACGGTGGCCCGTTTGGTGGGTACCAGCAGTCAGGGGGGAAACGTTTTTTCGCAAAATACGGTGGCCCGTCCGGTGGGTCCCTGTTGTCAGGTGTAGGAATCATTATTTTCCGCGTAATAAGGAGGAACTTCCTTGCTGCGGCCGTGGACCCAGCTGTCAGCCTCTCCACGTACAGTACACTTCCGATGGAAGTCGTTCCTTGACCACGCCGTGTTCTGTTGCATGCATGCGTCCATGGGCGTGGTGCGTCCCCACTGTCAGGCTCTCACGTACAGTCATCTTCTGATGACTCTAGGTTGTTCACCACTGTCGGATGTGGGGTTCCGGCAAACCCTTAAGGTTCGAACTCTGGGGTGCGCGCGAAGTCTCCCCCTCCTACCGATCTACGCTCTAGCTCGCTAAGATCTTGCGGACGAACTCGACGAACTCGCAACACAGAAAGACACGAGGTTTATACTGGTTTGGGCCACCGTTGTGGTGTAATACCCTACTCCACTGTGGTGGTGGTGGATTGCCTCTTGGGCTGATGATGAACAGTACAAGGGAAGAACAACCTCCTGAGGTTGAGGTGTTCTTGTGCTTGTGAACTTGTGGCGTGAGGATTCGATCAGCTCAACCTGCCTCTACTGTGGTGGCTAGCTCTACTTATATACGCCCTGGTCCTCTTCCCAAATATCGTGCAGGAAGGGAGCCAACAACGGCGGGCAAATTTAAAGGGGGACAGCTAGTACAAGCTATCCTGACAAAAGCTTCTTCGCCTGCGAAAAGCCCTGGGGTAACGCCATCTTGGGCTCCACGATGACCTCCGCCTGGCCGTCCTCCTGGTCTTGGTCTCGTTGCAACAATATGGCAACCTTTGCCTGATGCCTCGGTACTCTTCGCCTGCGCTGGCCTCCTTAGCACCAAAGAGGAAATAAGGACGCTGCGCGCACCGGCGCCTGCCTGGCACCCGCCTGGTACCGTTCGTCATGGCTCACATCACGAGAGCCTCGTGAGGTTTGCCTCACCTTGATATCACCGCTCCTCGTGAGCCTGCCTGGCTAGGCCACTCCAGAGGAGGTCTTGCGTCGTCCGCCTCGTGAGGCTTGGACCCTCGCGAGGGTCTTGGGTGTCTTGCTGATGAAGATGGGCCATACGGCCTGCTGCTTAGCCACGCTGTGCGCCGCAGGCAGGCAAGTCTGGGGACCCCCATTCCTAGAATGCCGACAGTAGCCCCCGGGCCCAAGGTGCGCTCGGTCTTGGCTTCGCGGCGAAGCCAAGGGTCATGTTCGGAGCACCGCGGGCCCCAAAGCCTGGGGCCTCGGTTGACGCGTGGCGGTTGATTGGACGTGGGCGTCTCCGCTTCCCCACGCTGCCTCAGCAACTGCTTGCCCTGACAAAGGCTGGCGCGGCAAGTTCTTTCCTTCATTGCTTCTTCCTTGTCTCGCTCCAGATCCCCTTTCTCGCTCTTTGCCGCCGCTATCTCCAGATCTGCTCCATCCTTGCTCTGCATCTGCCGCCCATGGCGCCGCGCAAGGTCAAGACTTCCTCAACACTGGCTTGGTATGAGCCGGCCCTCGAGGCGCCCAGCATCACGGAGAAGAGCCTCGCCTACGTGCGCCTGCTGACAGCGGGCGAGAGCAATGAGTGGGGGAAGACGGAGCTCCGGCTCGCGTCCGACGAGCCAGAGCCTGAGGGGAGCACCTTCTTCCCCTTCTTCTCGAGCAGCGTCACCGTCGGGTTGGTTCCTCCCTTCTCTGATTTCTTTTATGAAGTCCTCGACCACTACGGGCCGCAGGCGTTGCATCTCCATCCCAACTCCGTCCTCCTCCTATCCATCTTTGCCCACTACTGCGAGGCGTACCTGGGCGTTATGCCGTCCGTGGCGCTCCTTCGCCATTTCCTCTTCCTCCGCGTCAGCGGCGAGCACACCTTTGCTAATTTCATAGCGTGCGGCAAGGACAACTCGATCTCGAGCACCGGTAAGAGGGCCGACAACATTCGATCCAAACGGGTCATGATGGATGCCCAGCGCGCCGACCCACGTCTGGCGTTGCCAACAGCGGCGCCCCCTCCCAATGGGGGGTGGCCCAAGCCGGAGCTTGTCGACAAGCGAGCATCGCTGGTGTTGGGGCAGATGATGACCGACCTAAGGCTGGGCAACGCGAGGGCGGCCAAGGTAACGGGGGCGATGCTCCCGAGGGAGGTCTTGACGCTGCGGGTTGCCCCACTCCAGGTGCGCACGCGCCCCCTCTGGGAGCTCGAAGAAGAGGAGAACAAGACCCGCCTGAGACCAGGGGACCTGCTTGACGATGAATTGGACGCCGCCCTGCGCCTCATAGTCAGGGACAACCAGGAGTACCCGCCTAGGCCTTTCATTCCCCTGTTCCAACGCAGGGACCGCGAGGAGTTTGTCGCCTCCAGGCCGATCTTTGATGCGCACGGGCTCGTGCCGCCAACGCCTTCGGGAGTTCCTACGACGCAGAAACCGGTGGAGGTGTCTTCTGGTGAGTCCCGCGGAGAGGGAGAAGAGGAGGAGGACTCGGAGAAAACCCTGGAGGAGGTGGGGGAGACTTCCCCCCTGAGCAAGGCCGAGATTCTCCGCACCCTTCCTGATGATGCCGAGGCCGACGCCTTCCAAGGGGAGAGAGAGCACCCCTCATCCCAACGAAGGGTAGGTCATCGCTGGTAGCCCGTGGTGCCGCCCCCGTCCTGGCACCTCCTAGGGCTGGCTCCGGCTCTGCCTCTGCTCCGCTTGGTGCCGCCGGAGCCCGAACGCCTACTCCTCAGGTCCCGAAGCTGTCAGGCTTCAAGCCTCTCAAGCGGTCAGTGGAATACGTCGCGGTGGATCAGTAAGTGGCTTAAGCTTCGCCTTGCCCTTGCTTGTACTCGTCGTTTCCTGATATTCGCCCTTGGTTGATCAGGCCGACATCTTCAGCGAAGAAGAAGAAGGAAGACGCAGCGGCCGTGTCTCCGGCGGTCTCTCAAGCCCTGGTGATGATGTCACTTCCTCCCACTGCTGCATCTCCACTCCCTGGTCCTTCTGCTCCTGCTGCCTTCTTGGAGCGTGCCCTTGCGAAGATGACCCAGCTGCAGGCGGATGTCCTGAGCGCGGACCCGTGCCTGGTGGCCGGGCGTCTGGAGCTGGCCTCTGGTTGGCTTCACTTCGACCTGGGAGTTCGTGCTGCGCTGGGTCAGGTTGTTGCGGCTTCCGAGAAGGAGAAGCAAGGATTCGCCAATGCTTGGGCCGATCGTGAGGCGGCGCTAAAGGACGCCAAGGCCGCTCGTGACCACTGCCAAGTGTTGGAGGGCGAGCTGCAGAGCCTGCGTGTCAAGCACGCCGAAGAGGTGCGCTGCCGCCAAGCGAAGGAGGAGGAGATGAAGGCCCGAGAGGAAGCCATCAAGAATCGTGATGCAGAGTTGGCGGAGCTGGGGAAGAAGCAGGCCGCCGAGCGTAACCGGTTGGAGGAGCTCGAGCGGAAGATGAGGACGAGGGAGTCCGATCTTGACGCCAAGGCGCGAGTCCTGGCGGAAGACCGTGTGGCCTTTGCCGATCTCGAGAAGAGGTCTCGCAAGGCGCTGAAGACGCTCTACGAGCACGGCCTGGAGAAGCGTCTGAACACCGACGAGGACGGTCCCGCCCAGCTGCTTCCTCTCGTGGTGAAGGCACTTGCGGAGGTCGTTGATGGTCTCGGTCCCATGGCGGAGGCAGAAGCTCGCGTCCTGTCTTCAGCCGCGCTGACTCGCGTCTTTAGCCACCTGCACCTTCGCGACGCCAATGCTTGCCTTGACGAGCTGCTGGAGCCTATAGCAGAAGATCAGTGCGAGGCGGCTGCCGCGGCCGTGCAGGATCAGGTGGGGGCCTTGCTGAGGAGGTTCCGCGGCTTTGTCTCTGCTCCTCTGTCCGGCGTCGTCGACCTCGCGGCTGGTGGTGAAGACAAAACCGATCACGAGGGAGCGCCTTCCGCTGGCGACGGCGACGTCTAGATGTGACCCGCGGCCATTCTTCCCGTTCCGTTCTTGCGACATGTAACAGGCCTCGTCGAGGCGTTTAGAATTTTATTTGGTATTGTGAGGACAATATTCTTGTAATATTTGCTTCGAGATTTTGTGGTTTCCTTCCTATTTGCTTTGCGTTCTGCGTCGGCAGAGCCCGGCCCCAGGCATACCTCAACCGCCATTGGGCCGACCGAGGACGGACCAAGGAGTGAGGGGCTACATGACCAGTTAGGATCCAGAGTCGCGATGCTCAGGAGTCCCCCTTGACGCGCAAACAACATATAGGGAGAGTTCCTGGGGGTAGATTAATGTTCTACGTCGGTAGGGCCCGGCCCCGCGCATACCTCAACCGCCATTGGGCCGACCGGAGACCAGGACGGACCAAGGAGTGAGGGGCTACGTGACCAGTTAGGCTCATGAGTCGCGATGCTCAAGAGTCCCCCTTGACGTGCAAACAATTCCCATACCTGCCCTCGCCGAGGCCTCGGGAGGGGCGCGTGATGCCCAGGTCCGGGGACCTGGTTAGGTGGCGTGCGCTTGGGCATGACCCGAGCGCAGCCCCCGTGCCCAGCCCCCATGCGCGGCTTTCCCGAGGGGAGGCGTTGCGGTAAGGCTGGGCGCTGAGCTCTGGGCTCCCTGAGGTTGGAACCACCGTGGGGTCGCCCTCAGTTGTTTATCACCAGCGCGGAGCATAGTGCTTCCGCTTGTGCATGGGCATAGCCGCTCCTCGGCAGTGTCGACAGCCAGCGCGGAGCATGGTGCTTCCACTTGAGCGTGGGATGGGGGCCCCCCTCCGGGAGCAGCCCCCGGGGCGTGTACAGCCCCGCCCTGACACGTGGCTTGCACGGCAGGGCTGCGAGGTGTATCTGGGCACTCGTGAGCCAGCGCGGGACTCACGACGCCCTACCTCAAGGCGGGTTGCGCCTGGTCTTGAGTCTTGGTGACTGTGTGTTCCTGCAAGGCAGTTAGATGCAAGCACTCTACGTCCTCAGGTCCCGGCCCTCGAGCGAGCTCAGCCGCCGCTGGTATGCGAGGTCGCGATGCCGTGGTCAAGGCTAGGGGGTGAGGGCTGGAGAGCCAGTGAGAGCTCCTGAGTCGCGATGCTCAGGAGCCCCCCTTTTAACGTGCAAGCAAATTGCATGGGAAGAACAGGCCCGCGGCGGGCGGCAATCGAGCGGGCGATGGCCGATGGCAGGTTAAGCACGAAGAGAAGATCAACTAGGACAAATGTAGGAAGATACATGCCACCGGGTCTGGCCCGAGCGGCTTGGGGATGATGCAGCCCGAGGGGCGCCCCCAGCAAGGTAAGCTAAAGACTTAAGCAAAAGGGATACATGCCACAGGGACGGACCCATGCGGCCTCGGAATAATGCAGCCCGAGGGGCGCTCCCAGCTTAAACGAACTTGGAAGATGTCACCTGGTTCTGTAGACGAAGTAGAGTTGGTGCAGCTGAAGCCGCGTGTTGAAGGAATGGCTCCTCATGAGCCACCGGAGCCCTGAGCCTCGGGAGGCTCTGGGGGTTCAGGAGGTTCCCTGAAGGCCGTCTCCATCTCCTCCAGGATGGCGTGGAACCTGGCCTCTTGAGCCGCCAGGACTTGTCGCACGTTGCTCTGATAGGCCAACGCCACGCCCGGCAAGCCGAAGGGCATGCGAACATAGCTGTGTGGCGGGCCCTCGCAGCGGCCCGCACGCGATGGCCAGAAGCGCTCCTGAGATGCGGCCCTGTTGAGCCCTGGGATGTCGACGCAGACATGCTGCCCGGCATCCTCGCCTGGATGGGGAGCCGCGCCATGTGAGCGGCTGTGGCCACGCATGGCTCTTGCTTCTTGCAGTTCTTGGGTGGTCTTGGTGATGAACTCCTGGGTGGTGGCACTCCTTGCCCTGTGTTCTCCTGAGGGAAACGAGTCGCGAAGCACGCCTCCAAGTGGTGCCCAAGCGCCTCCCTCGTGAGGTTGGCAAGGTCTGTGGCCCTCCAGAAGAGAGCCCCCGAGCCCTGCCCGAGGAGGGCACCGGGCGCGCCTTCCTATGCGACAGAGGGAGGCGCCCCTGGAGCGGGCGCTGATCCTGACGAGGCTCCAGCAGCGTCGCCGCCCTCCTGAGATCATGCTCGGCGCAACTTCTTCTTCTTGGGGATGGCCTCCGGAGGGCCTTCACTCCTGCTGTCGGGGTCGTCGATTGCTGCGGCTTGAAAGGCGCGCTCAAGGGAGCACACCGCATCCCTCTCTTCACACAGGACCGTGATGATTCCTCCGCTTCCTGGCATCTTGAGAACGTTGTAGCCATGATGAATGCCTGCCATGAACTTTGCCAGGGCTGGATACACGAGGATGGCATTGTACGGCGGGCGGATGTGCGCGACGTCGAACTCAATGAGCTCGGTGCGATAGTTCTTGCGCTCCCCGAAGGTGACAGGCAGGCGGACCTGCCCTATCGGTGTGGTGGAACCGTCGGTCACTCCTGAGAAAGGCTTGGTTGGCTGGAGCTGCTCATATGGCACTTGGAGGTTGTCGAACGTGTCGACGGACAGGACGTTGAGCCCTGCGCCGCCGTCGATGAGGATCTTGATGACTGGGGAGCACAGTATAGGGAGGGCGCCAGCGGTGGCTGCGCACTTGAGCTGGTCTGCCGAGTTGAAGGTGATGGCAGATTGGGACCACCTGAGCGGGCGCGTGGCCTCGAGCTTGGGGAGCACCGCATTCACCTCGCGAGCGAACTGTTTGAAGATGCACTGAGAGGCTGGGGCCTGGGCACCGCCCAAGATGCAGGCGATCGCACGCGGTTCCTGGAAGCCCCCAGCCCCTTTGTCCTGGTGGTGGTCGTCGCTCCTTCTTGGTGCCGGCAGCGGGGGAAGACCGGCGTCGCCCTGGGGGCGATCCTCGCGAGGCGGGTCCCTCCAGGCGCCCTCGCGAGGTTGGTCCTGCCAGCGGTCCTCACGAGGCCGGTCGCGCCACTCCGGGCGCGGGCCACGGTCGTCCCAGCGTCCGCCTCCGCGTCCTCCTCCGCGGCCGTAGCCCCGGTCGTTGCGCTCGGGGCGTCGACTGTAGCATCCTTCCCGTATGGCTCTGAGCTCTTGGCAGTCACTAGTGTTGTGGGTGTTCAGGTTGTGGAAGGCGCAGAATGGTCGGCCATTCTTGGATGACTCGGGCTGATCTCTGCCTCGCTTGGTGTCGGGCTCCGCTGCAAGCACCACTGCCTCTTTGCACTTCATGTCCTTGGCCTTGGCCTTCTTCTCCTCCGCTCCTGGAGCTGGCAGCTCCAGGAGAGAGAGGCGCCCCTCCTCAGCTCTTGCACACTTGGTCGCCAGGTTGAACAGCTCCTGAGATGTGCAGAGCTCCTCGTGAATAGCGAGCTCTTCCTTCATCTTGACGACACGGACGCCGTCTAAGAAGGTGGAGATGATGGCTTCGTCCGTGACCTTGGGGATCTTGAGGCGGGTGTTGTTGAAGCGCTGGATGTACTTCTCGAGGGTCTCTCCCGATTGTTGCTTGATGCGGCATAGATCACCTGCGGCCGCTGGGCGGTCGCGAGTGCCCTGGAAGTTGGCGACGAAGCGGTCGTGCATCTCGTCCTAGGAGGAGATCGAGCCGTCCTGCAGGTTCAGGAGCCAGGAGCGGGCCCCATCCTTTTTTGCCATGGGAAACCAGTTGGCCGCTTCGATGCTCAGCTCATAGAGCTACAGGAACTCCGCGGGGTCGGCGGTGCCGTCGTAGCGAGGAGGCAGATCTGGTTTGAACTTGCGTGGCCAGGCAATGCTACGCAGCTCGGGAGTGAAGGCGCGGCAGCCGGCCGTGGTCGCCGGGGCCCGCTTTTGAGGTGGAGCATGGTCTTGGCGAGGTCCGCGCTGCGCCACTACAGACGGCACGTGGTCTTGACGAGGTGGTGCGGGGAGCACCGGTGCAGCTTCTCGCGGCCGCGGGATTTCTTGGCAGCTTATTTCTTCACGCGCGGGCGCCGGGCGCGGTGGATCACGCCGCGGAGGCGCGCGCCTTGGTGCCAAGGCACCGTCTTGGGGTTGAGGTGGTGGAGGCATGCCATGAGCCCCGTCGCCCGCGGCTGGTTGAGGGGGAGGCAGAGAGTGGGACGGCGCCGGAGAGCCCCCTGCGGCGCGGATGAGCTTGGCGACGCGGTCGAGCCACTCCTCATAGAGGTCGTCGATGGGGCGGTAACGTAGGAGCTCGTTCGCCGCGATGAGCGCGGCCCGTGCCTTGAGACGAGGAACCGGCAGGGGTAAGCGATGGGGTAGCGGTGCGGCCGTCTTGCCGCACCGAAGGATGCAGCGAGGACGCTTGCTGCTCGTTCCCCGCCGGGCCGGTGGCAGCGTTGGTGGCGGGAGATGGAGAACGACGAGGTGGCCCGCCTACGGGAGCCGTCTGAGCGACGCGGGCAGAGAGGGCAGCCCGACGCTCAGCTCGAGCATGGCGAGCGTCCGCCATGGAAACGACGGAGCGGTGGAGCAACGGACTGATGGAAGGGAAACTACGGCGCACCCCTACCTGGCACGCCAAATGTCGAATGTGGGGTTCCGGCAAACCCTTAAGGTTCGAACACTGGGGTGCGCGGGAAGTCTCCCCCTCCTACCGATCTACGCTCTAGCTCGCTAAGATCTTGCGGACGAACTCGCAACGCAGAAAGACACGAGGTTTATACTGGTTCGGGCCACCGTTGTGGTGTAATACCCTACTCGAGTGTGGTGGTGGTGGATTGCCTCTTCGGCTGATGATGAACAGTACAAGGGAAGAACAGCCTCCTGAGGTTGAGGTGTTCTTGTGCTTGTGAACTTGGGGCATGAGGATTCAATCAGTTCAACCTGCCTCTGCTGTGGTCTGCTAGCTCTACTTATATAGGCCCTGGTCCTCTTCCCAAATATCGAGCGGGAAGGGAGCCAACAACGGCGGGCAAATTTGAAGGGGGGCAGCTAGTACAAGCTATCCTGACAAAAGCGGTCTTCGCCTGCGAAAAGCCCTGGGGTGACGCCGTCTTGGGCTCCACGATGACCTCCGCCTGGCCGTCCTCCTGGTCTTGGTCTTGTTGCACCAATATGGCAACCTTTGCCTGATGCCTCGGTACTCTTCACCTGCGCTGGCCTCCTTAGCACCAAAGAGGAAATAAGGAAGCTACGCGCACCGGCGACCGCCTGGCACCCGCCTGGTAGTGTTCGTCATGGCTCACGTCACGAGAGCCTCGTGAGGTTTGCCTCGCCTTGATATCTCCGCTCCTCGTGAGCCTGCCTGGCTAGGCCACTCCAGCGGAGATCTTGCGTCGTCCGCCTTGCGAGGCTTGGACCCTCACGAGGGTCTTGGGTGTCTTGCTGATGAAGATGGGCCGTACGGCCTGCTGCTTAGCCACGCTGTGGGCCGCAGGCAGGCAAGTCTGGGGACCCCCGTTCCCAGAATGCCGACAACCACATTGACCACAACGTGCTGAGCGCACCAAGGCCGGTGGACGACGGCGAGGCCCCAGACTGGAATGACCCGGAGATGGGGAAGACGGGGCAGTGGAGTCGCAGATGGAGAGGAGTGGGAAACTTGACTGGTTCGGGTGCGCGGCAGCACAGCCGCAGTGCCGCCCACGGGAGACAGGAGCAAGAACAGAGGTTGAAGAAGCAACATGGTTCTTGGATTAACATCCAACGGTCCAGCGGCTTGAATCATTTGTTGATTAAGTTGACAAAGCGCTGCGTACACGTCCGCTTAGTAGGCCCACAAGTCAGCCACCAAATCTGATTGGTCCCAGCTGTCAACGGGAGGAATAATTTTTTTCGCATAACAAGGAGGCACTTCCTTCCGTGCGAAGATACAGTCGGTGGGTCCCAGCTGTCAGGTGGAGGAAACATTTTTTTCAACTTAATAAGGAGGAACTTTCCATGCGTGCGACCATGGACCTCGTGGGTCTCAGCCGTCAGGCTCTCCACGTACAGTCCGCTTCCGATGACTCTCGTTTGTTGACCACGCTGCATCGAGCGCTGCAAGGCGGTGGATGACGGTGAGGCCCCGGACGGGAACGACTCGGAGATGGGAAGACGGGGCAGTGGAGTCGCAGATTGAGAGGAGGAGAAGGGTTATAACTGGTTCTGGTGCGGCGTGGGGCTGCAGTCGGTGGAGAATAACAGGAGGTGTGGAGGGTTGGAGGGATAGCCTGGCAGGCGGTGGGGTAGCGCTCTGCAACGATGCATGCTAAGCAGAGCCGCTAGCTGCCAGAGACCGGACCAGGCGGCCCCGACGACGCTGGAGGAAGAAGACGAGAGATTGAAGGTGCTTGCCGGCAGTTGGATATAAATCCAATGGCTGTGGATGTCATAATCATTTGTTGACCAAGTTGACAACGCCCTGCGTAGGCTTCGACCCATTGGCCCACATGTCAGCCTGCAAAAATGTGGCATATATTTAACCCATGTTTTCTAGAATGTACAGTCCATTTGCTGGGCTAGGTGAACAAATAATTTCGCGTCAATGCGGCCCATTTATATTTTCTAAGAAATCCCAGCCCATTTGCACTTCCTTCAAATACACGAATTAGCTGGGCTCGTTATATATATAATGTTATGTTAGAAGGAGCAATTCATATCAAAAAATAAACCAGAGAGGCACATTTTTATATACATAATTAACAAATGAGTGAGTTATTGCTCAAAATAAAAATGAGCTCGTTATTATTACATTGGTCCTTAAAATCTTCGCAAGCTTTTGTATGCAATCACCAGGATTTTCCTTGCCTGTGAGTCAAAAACAACCAGGATTTTCCTTGCCAACTTCTGTTAAATATTTACTTTTATAAGTTAATAACACGTGGGATGTTTTTATAATGTATATATAAGTATCTATAAAATATACGATAATAGTAATAATATAAATATATATAATGTGGTTAAAAAAATACATTGGGCTGCCGATCTTTAAGAAAAAGCCCATAGGCCGGTATGGACCTCAAAAAATAAGTTGAAACCACTTTCACCATATGTCGTGGGCTACGCATGTTAAAATACAAAACCTAGGCCTAGCTGATACTTGTTCGTCCTCTGAAAAAAAATGATACAAGATCCTTGAGCAAACTGGATTAAGGAGGGGGCCGGCGGCACGACTGAAGAAGCACATCAGGAGCGATTTTTTTCTTCAGTGGATGGCTCTCGATGGCATTTTTTACTTGCCTCTGCACCATACAACTTGTATTTTTAGCCTCCCAGTCTGTGGTGGACCAGCAGCCCATTTGCTGGGCGGGCCAACCTACAGAAACCAGCACTCGATTTTTTAACAAGCCCCAAAAACAACGCAGTACTATGTTTGTTTTGAGGCCGAAAACATTACGGCAGGGGTTGAGCGGGGGAGGGGGCAAGACAGAGCAACAAGAGTAAAAAGAGCTGATACGCCATTGCTACCCTAACAAAGCAGGTGCAATTCTTCTCAGGGAGAAGGTGTGCCGTTGACACCCACACGTCACATACCCCACAGTAGGCATACTAATAAGTTCACACAAAAGTAAAACAAAAAAAGTAAACATTCGTATCAAACTCAGGTTCACAGGACACGTTCATATTCATAGCCAACATTCACTATCAACAACTCAAAAGATTCATATATACACAATGATTGATATATCACACAACAATATTCATAGATAATTCACAAAAAGATTCAGATATACACATGTTCAGTGTGTTTATGCATCCAAATGATTGAGATCACAGCCAATATGATCCATGGATGAACTTTAATTACCTAGGGTACAGACTGGTAAATGGTGTTCAGTCGGAGGTACTTCTTGCTAAAATTAATGCTTGTATCAGTAAACTTTCGAGTACATAAGAGGCGGCATAGACAATCTGAACTTTGCTTGTAGGTTTATCCTCAAATAGTGGCCTCGTGCCGAGGGAGGTTTGAGCAACTTTGCCACTACTTTCATCCAACTAGTTTACTGGCTCATCTTGGTCCTGTAGCTCGCCAAAATTCTACATTGCAGACTGGTAAATGGTGTTCAGTCGGAGGTACTTCTTGCTAAAATTAATGCTTGTACGAGTAAACTTTCGAGTACATAAGAGGCAACACAGACAATCCGAACTTTGCTTATAGGTTTATCCTCAAATAGTGGCCTCGTGCCGAGGGAGGTTTGAGCAACTTGGCCACCACTTTCATCCAACTAGTTTACTGGCTCATCTTGGTCCTGTAGCTCGCCAAAATTCTACATTGCAGACGAGAAAGGAGGCGGTTGAGAAAATGAACCACCCAAATTTTTTGTGCAGTTCAACTGAAATGGAGCATCCCTGGCGTGCAGACTGATTAAGTGCCAGATGAATATATGCATCAACCAACTTGTCTGGAATCTTCAGACTCCATGCCATACAGTTCGCTACCATATCTGCCGATAACCAAAAGGCACAAGTTGGGACCAAAGACTGGACTGCGTTTTTCTGGGCTATGCGCCAAGCAATATTTTTGGCGTTCACTCTCCTAATACTTGGAGTTTGACAACTGGTTGACGCGGGTTGATACTCGAATGAATATAGGCACTTTTTCTTGTCAACATCGATGCTTGTCTGACTGAACTTTGGAGTACATAGCAGCAGCATAAGTACCTGTCCATCTGATGTTTTTGTGCAGTTCTACTGAAATCACCCAATGTAATGATTTGACTACGAGTTCAGGCTCCAAGTTACTCCTTTATGAAATCGGCAAACAGTAGCACAATACCAAATTACCAATACATATGACAAGCACAATAATCAGGATAAAGACCAGTACCAACCTGTGTGAGGTAGCATATCAATTACTATTTCCTTTGACTGGAAGCCGAGATAAGCCAAGCGACTGACAGCAAAGGAAGAATGCAAGCCCAGATTAGCGACTGACAGGAAAGGAAGGAAGCTGTCGAGGAAATGAAACACCCAAAGTTTTTGTGCAGTTCCACTAAAATCGAGCATCCCTGTTGGCACATATATTGAGAGAGTGAGATTACTGTAATAGTGGGACTAGTTGATGAAACATACACTAACAAATAGAAGCACCCTCATTATCTTAATGGGTAAAGTTAGCAAGATAGTAGTCTTGCTTAAAGAGAGGTATTTGTTTATTTAATCAGTGCCAATTAGCTCAACACTCAAAGCATTGCCATGTATCATAGGTTGCAAAACTTTAACGTGCAAAGATAACGGAGTTTCTCATGAAAGTATCATGATAAGAATAGAGATGACATCAAACTAATATGGATGAAGGCCCTAGGCCGGTACAAAGCTGAGGAAAAAAGCTTATTCATGTAGTCCCATAAGAGATGATAAAGCACTCACTAGAATCACTCAATAGTGTATATTTTTGTGCACTTCAAATGTATGGTTGAAATCACTCTTGTTTACCAGTGCTGAGATTATATCAAAAGATTACCAAGAACTTCCAGCAGAGTTAAAGCACTGGCTGGGATACAGTTCATTATATTGTCTTGTGTGTTCCACTAAAATATATGATTGGCACAGCATGATCCCTGTTTGCACAAGTAGGAACAAGGTGAAACCTTCATTAGCTTGGTGAGAAAGGATAGAAAGACATTAGCATATTACTCTAAAAGTAGCATCAAATTCATGATGGACAATACGCAAAACATTGCCTCATTAAACCAATGGCAATAAATTGACATGCAAAACAATAGCACTATTATGTCATGACACTAATAATATTCCCTTCCCGCTCCACCACATGATTCACCTCCATAGACAAACATACACACGTACATGATTAGCTTAAGGTGCTACTAAAGATTTGTTTACCTCCGACAGGAAAATTAGGCAGCAATAAATTAGTGGTACTTAAGTACTCCTAATTAATTAAGTGACCTTGCAGGAGAGACATCGGAAGTGGAAGGACTCCCTGGAGGATCGTCTCACATGTAAGGTGGACGTTGCCAGAGCCCTTGAATGGCCTCGACTGAGGCCTCTGGCTTCAGCAAGATCACCTTGGCACTGTTTATTCTTCTTCTTCTTCCTATTCATCCTATGTTTCTCTTTCTCCTCACCAGTTGGTGAAACCAAGTACATGATTGGCCTTCTATTTCTGAACTAGTTTTGTCAGTGAGGGGGTACAAGTGTACTAGTAAACAATAGCATTATTTTATCATGGGAGTCGCAAAATAGAGATGAACACATTCATTAAATATCATTCTTACCTAAAGGAAGGTTATGGCGCCAATATGGGTGATGAGGATTGGAACACATATCTCCCTTTGTACAGTTCCACCAAAATGAATCAACTATTCCATTCTGACATTCCAGTTAAACAGCACAAAAGTCACTTCTTTTAAGAAGTGTTTTATGCAGTGCACCAAAAGGTCACAACAGCAACCTGGTGAAATGGATATCCCTGTTTGCACAGAAAGCTACAATGGAAATAGTCAACGTCTCAAACAATTACAAGCAAAAACATTTGGCTAAACTTGTCATGGCTTATAACAGTGGCATGGCTTCATTTTACCAGGGGCATTAGATTAAGAACAGCTAAATATTTGGTATAAGAGCATGGGACAGTGGGTGCACCAGCAGTCCAGCACCATATACGTAAACAGGGGCATAAAGTGGTGATTCGGAGTTTGTTACCCCGAGAAACAAACATCCAAGAAACATATCTGGGTTGGTCCCATTTTTGTTCACTCTAGCCACCTACTCCTATGTGTGGATAGTTAATCTAGTCCTGGTCATACCACTGTGTACAACGTTGCCCCGATATTTCCCTTTTCGACCAAGAGACCAGTTGGATGACCAGTCTGTACCACTTTCACCCCCTTTCCTTCCTGTTTGTACCAAGTCCGATGTACATACTAAATTCCCCCACCCCCACTTCCTTTCTTTTTTGAACCAAGTACAAGATTCGACTCCATGAAGTAGCTTTACCTCTAACAATAGAAAAAAAATAGGTGACGTTGGACCATCCGATCGAGAGGGGCTGAGAGGTAGAAAATGATGCACATGCAGTGACGTAGCAAGCTGGGGAAGTAGAGCTAAGGCGGTTTTGAAGAAAGATATACCTGAAGGTCGTCGGGATGTGGATAGGTGGGCAGCGGGAGGCCGGATCCTCCCACACTAGGGCAACGACGAAGGGATCGGAGGACCTCCCGCGCCGGTGCTCGGCCAGAGATAACAGTGCGGCCAGCAGTGGGTCTCCTCCTTCGCTATCGACGACGGCCTAAACGCTGCCCCTCCTCCCTTCACCGGCGGAGGGGGATACGTCCGGATCTGTAACCAGCGGTGAGGATAGAAAGACAGTGTTTTTTGAAGGGACAAAGACAGTGTTACCACGCCTATCTTGTTTAGATCTGGAGAGGATGAGAGTGTGTAAATAGAGCAATCCTAGCAAGCAAGCGCGGAGGCTCCGACCTATATATACGTAGTGGGGTAGTTTTCCTTTTTTACTCCATCAACACAATCGTTTAAAATTGTGTACTACGTGCCAGGTCGCCGTGTTTTTTAGTTGTTGATTGTTTTTTGAGATAGCTACCTGCTTGTTCCAAGTGGTGTTACGGTGTGCCAGGTCGCACTTTGTATCGTTCAAGTCTGGTACAAGTCCCTCCATTAAATGAACAACCACCCCCTTGTAAAAATTGTGAACAAGCCCACGGCTAAAATTATCGGAAACATGGGTTGCCCCAACATGCATTATTATTTATATTTTCTACTCCCTCCGTTCCTAAATATAAGTCTTTTTTATTAGCCACACCTAAGATAAGAATTTTTTTATTAGCAGTGAACCCCACATGTCATAGACACAAAAAGTGTGGCAAGATTCCCTTAGGCAAGCCAGAGTGTGTCTAACAATTTGAGCAACTCAAGTTAGGCAAGTGTGGGAAAAATAATGTGGCAACATAAGACAAACATTGTTACAATCCAAACAGCCTCGTAATTTTTTGTGACATGCATGAAAATTTGGTTAGTTAAATTTATAGTCAAAATTTGGCAAGGTGCATCAAATCAACACATGCAAGTATCAAAAGGGAAGTCACGGCATGCATGCATGCGTTGTACTCCCTCCGTTTCCAAATATAAGTCTTTTTAGAGATTGCAACAAGTGACTACATACGAAGCAAAATATGTCTACATACATCGTATGTTGTAGTGCATTTGAAATGTGTAAAAAAAGACTTATATCGAGTGCAGTGCTTTGATGTGTCGCGTCAACTCGTACAAGACCGAGAAGTTTTATTACTACAACGCCTTCTCCCTCGCGGACTGAGCTCCGGTGCCTTAACTGCACCTGCCTTTGGCTGCATGATAGGTGGGCCAACCACCTGTTGGGCCCACTAGTCATAGACGCAAAGGCAGGAGCAGTAAGTCAATGAAGCTGCATCCCTCCCTCACGCATGAGCGTGGTGGCTGGCAGGACTAGTAGGAGCTTTCACTACACACTATCCCTCCCGCACGAGGTGGACGGACATGCAGTAGTGGATTCGATACTGTAGAAGTAGGAGTAACATCATTGTTCGTCTTCTCGAAGAGGCGAAGAGCCAAGCGCAACCCGAATGTCGCAGTTGCGAACTCTCGCGTGGTGCGGTGCCTTGGAGCATGCATATAGCCAGGCTCTTGCATCAGACAAAATTGCTATTTGAGCCCACTATTGTAGAACTAGTACTTGCTAGTATAGCCCTGTAAACTGGAAAGGAGTATTTGCCTTTCTAGAGATTTCAACAAGTGACTAGACTACACCGCATGCGGTACTCCCTCCCTTCCGGTTTATAGGGCTCAAATCTCATCAACCAAGGCATTTTGCGATTGGAGGAATGTATCTCATACTTTACAAAACTACCCTGATTAAACTCATGCGTTAATTACGTAGTTCTCTCGTTTTCCTCTCCGCCTTGGTCGCGGTGCACAATATTGAGCACTCCTATATGACTAGCCGCTCTATATACATGCGGGACATCAAAGTATCCGGGCCCGTGTGCCATCCACCAAATCATAGCGAGGTGCTACAGTCGAAACTCACCGGTCACCCTCGTGTGGCTGTATATGACCCATCATATCACAAAACCCACACCTTTACCAGCAGTGGTAAAGTGGCCTCGAAGTTGGACTGGACGAAGCAACCATCATTTCACTGGAACGCTCGTTGAAGCCCTTTCTCCCCTTTCTTGAAGAAAAGCTCACTCCAGGCTACTCACTTCTACCATTTTTCTTCTGTACCGACGAAGGAAAGGTGGGCGAGTCAGTGATGCTGCTATATTTTCATTCCAAGAGTCTTCTTTTTGCGAAGCACTGACCGATTCTCACAGCCTATTCTTTTCCCGTTTTCATTACGATTATGGTTTCCTTTTGATTACCTTTTGTTTCTCAGTTCATTGATGGATCCTGGAGCACTAGGCAAAGAGTTGCCGGCGGACAACCCACTAGAGACAGCGATCTCCAGGAAGCGAGCACCGACCAACGAGTTGACCATGTTGGCGGGCCAACCCATGGAGACAGAGAACTCCAAGAAACAAGCACTGGCCAAAGAGTTGACGACGTTGGCGGATGAACTCCTCAAAGAAAGTTGGAAGAGCAGCAAGGGCCCCATTGTGCCTACCCCAGAAACTCTAATGGCCACCTATGCGAGGCTCAAGCCCGAGTTTGAGGAGATAGTCGCCCTTGAGAAGTAGTATTCCCCTGGCAAGGTGATGGCCCCCATCGAGCACGAGGAGATGGCCCCCGGAGGGATGGGATCCCCCGGTGAGCTGCACAAGGTAAAAAATAATGGCTTCTTACCATAGTTGTGTTTTTTGATTATTTGCAATGTGCTTGCTAATATGTTAGGGTTGTGCAGGTGCCGGTGGACGTCCTTGATGATTCCGATGTCGCGGCCCATCATGTGGACAACGCCCCAGAGATCGTTTTCGATGTCGCGGTCCGTCCTGTTGGCATCGCCCCGGAGATCAATTCTGATGCCGCTGTCATCCTGTGGACATCGCCCCAGAGATCAATTCCGATGTCGCGTTCAGTCCTGTGGACATCACCCCAGAGATCGATTCCATTGCCGCTCTCCGTGATGTGGTCATTGCCCGAGAGATCGATGAGAAGAAATAGTTTGTCGCGCTAATCCTTCAGGGTAGTTTTCATTGCCCTGCGTTTAATTACCAGAACGATGCGTGTTATCAAACCATTTTAGGGCTAGTGCACTGTCTTGTGTGGGCGGTACTTGCTACTTTGTTTGATAGTGAATCATGCTAACCCTCTCAGAGTTATGGAAACAGATGTATCCTCACCAGCTTTTGATGAAATATATGGCATGCTTATATGAAAGTTTGAACTGTTTATCATATTAGCAGGGCTTGTTTGATGATTCTTGGTGTTAGTAGGCGATACATCTCCAACGTATCTATAATTTTTTATTGTTCCATGCTATTATATTATCTGTTTTGGATGTTTATGGGCTTCATTTTACACTTTTATATTATTTTTGGGACTAACCTATTAACCCAGAGCCTAGTTCCAGTTCCTGTCTTTTCCCTTGTTTCAGTGTTTCGAAGAAAAGGAATACCAGACAGAATCCAAATGGAATGAAACCTTCGGGAGAGTTATTTTTGGAACGGAAGCAATCCAGGAGACTTGGAGTGTACGTCAGGGAAGCAACGAGGTGGCCACGAGGCAGGGAGGCACGCCTGCCCCCTTGGGCGCGCCCCCACCCTCGTGGGCCCCTCGTGGCTCCCCTTACCAACTTCTTTCGCCTATATATATCCATATACCTTAAAAACATCGGGGAACATAATAGGTCGGGAGTTTCGCCGCCGCAAGCCTTTGTAGCCACCAAAAACCAATCGGGACCCTGTTCCGGCACCCTACCGGAGGGGGATCCCTCACCGGTGGCCATCTTCATCATCCCGACGCTCTCCATGACGAGGAGGGAGTAGTTCACCCTCGGGGCTGAGGGTATGTACCAGTAGCTATGTGTTTGATCTCTCTCTCTCTCATGTTCTTGAGGTGATACGATCTTGATGTATCGCGAGCTTTGCTATTATAGTTGGATCTGATGATGTTTCTCCCCCTCTACTCTCTTGTAATGGATTGAGTTTTCCCTTTGAAGATATCTTATCGGATTGAGTCTTTAAGGATTTGAGAACACTTGATGTATGTCTTGTATGTGCTTATCTGTGGTGACCATGGGATATTCACGTGATCTACTTGATGTATGTTTTGGTGATCAACTTGCGGGTTCAATGAACTTACGCATAGGGGTTGGCACACGTTTTCGTCTTGACTCTCCCGTAGAAACTTTGGGGCACTCTTTGAAGTACTTTTGTGTTGGTTGAATAGATGAATCTGAGATTTTGTGATGCATATCGTATAATCGTACCCACGGATACTTGAGGTGACATTGGAGTATCTAGGTGACATTAGGGTTTTGGTTGATTTGTGCCTTAAGGTGTTATTCTAGTACGAACTCTATGATAGATCAAACGGAAAGAATAGCTTCATGTTATTTTACTAGGGACTCTTGAATAGATCGATCAGAAAGGATAACTTTGAGGTGGTTTCGTACCCTACCATAATCTCTTCGTTTGTTCTCTTCTATTAGTGGCTTTGGAGTGACTCTTTGTTGCATGTTGAGGGATAGTTATTATTGTTGAGAGAACTTGCACTAGTGAAAGTATGAACCCTAGGCCTTGTTTCCTATCATTGCAATACCATTTACGCTCACTTTTATGATTAGTTACCTTGCTGTTTTTATATTTTCAGATTACAAAACCCTATATCTACCATCCATATTGCACTTGTATCACCATCTCTTCGCCGAACTAGTGCACCTATATAATTTACCATTGTATTGGGTGTGTTGGGGACACAAGAGACTCTTTGTTATTTGGTTGCAGGGTTGCTTAAGAGAGACCATCTTCATCCTACGCCTCCCACGGATTGATAAACCTTAGGTCATCCACTTGAGGGAAATTTGCTACTGTCCTACAAACCTCTGCACTTGGAGGCCCAACAAAGTCTACAAGGAGAAGGTTGCGTAGTAGACATCAGTAGGCTAGCTACTGTGCGAGCTATAGTACTTGCAAAACACTCACCAAAGAGAAATGTTGGGGCTGATGAGCTCGTGGTAAGCTTATACTTATCCGTCGTCGATCGGTCAATAGCCCAAGCTCCTAAAACTGTAGGCTTAGTTGACACGGATACATTCAGGCCTCATTTGGTTCATAGTGTTGTCCAGTCTTCGCGTGTGGTAGCAGTATTGCGGGTACAGTAAGTTTTCTTGAAGAAGCGGAATTCAACAAAGTCATGATGGTTCCTTCGTCCGACCAACTTACAGTGGGAAAGTTGGGCCTGCAATACGACTGGGGTAGACCAGGATAATTTTAAAAAAAGTATCACTGCTGATTTATATTTATTTTTTATTTCTGATGAATGCCAGCGTTTCAACTCTTACGACGAAGAGTGCCAAACACGGCACGTGTTGTATGTCCCACACGTCAGCGAAAGGAGTGGGACATGAACAACGTGGTAGAGCCCAACACAAAAAAATAGGGTGGTAGAGCGTCTCCACTTCTTCCACTTCTGGGTCGGAGACCACACGTAGTAGTACTAGTGGTATGAACGATACAAAGTGCGACCTGGAGAGGAAGACAAGTGTAGTTGGAAGGTCTCGGGGCATACACGTAAACAAATATAAAAGCTAATATGTGCCTCCAACTAATATAGTAGTAGTAGAGTACTTAGGCACGTACTCCATAACATCAATGTGCATTGCACGTAGAACATTTAGTGGTACTCCCTTTGTTCCAAATTACTCGTCATGGTTTTAGTTCAAATTTTAACTAAAACCACGACGAGTAATTTGGAACGGAGGGAGTACGTAGTAAGAGACAAATGCCGCCCAAGAGTTCCCTTCTCGACCCACTTTTGAGTGTTTGGTAGAGTGTATGGAGGGTGCATGAGTCCACACTAGTTTAGCACAAATACACTAGAAGCATGGATGAAGAGGGGTGTTGAGTTGAGCATGCATGAAGAGGGAACAACTATGCTGAGACGGGAACGCAACCAAACACACCATATATGCCACTCATGTTCATACCATTTGTGCCTTTCTACTTCACTTACTCCGGACTCCCCCATGGCCCACCTCACATTAGCACCATATATATTTCTTGGAGTCCGTGCGCGGTGGGCGGGCGATCTCTTCTCCCTCCCCCATCTCTCTCTTCTCAGCCGACGCCCACAGAGTGATTAGATTTTGGCTATCGACGGTTTATTCAATTGCAGTCCCACATGTTAGTGAAAATGTGAGACAACGCATGTCCCCTCTGGTGAGCGGCGTGCGAGCCGGACTGTCGGGGGTGCGACGCGTACGAGTCGTATGTGTGCCGCCTTTTCCTTTTGAACTTGCAAAGAGTAACATTTTCGTGCGATCGATCATAGAAATCCAGAACAAAATGACGAGAGCGGTGCTTTCCCACGTGTTAGGCGGGCTAGTTTGAGTGATATGACGTGCTACAGTGTCGTCCACTTGCTCCATTTTTATGTAAGCAAGAGTCTACACTCTTACGTGGGAGGAGTGCGAAAAACGGCGGATCTGATTTTGATCGAGGGAAAACTGTTCCCTGCGAAATAATGGAGCACTGTTAGCGATTATAGCATGATACTTAGGGCAGCTCCAGCGCTGGCCCTCAAATTTACACCACCATCTGTCCGAGGACACTGATGGATGCCATCCAATGCTACCCGCATACCTTTCGACAACTATATGAACTAACCAGACGAAATTCATGCAAACAAAGCAAATTTCAAATTAACCGGATGAAATTCATTACATTTCGAAAACTTTTCCTATAAACTGGACGAAATTCATTACAAATTTTGCACAAACCATAGTAAAACCTACTGTAAACCTAATCTAAACGATCACCGGCGCCCGACCACCATTTCCGGCCATGAACCTGAGAAAGCCGGCTATTGCCTTTGCCTCCTCCTCATCCGCCTCGATAACCTCTTCCTCCGGAGCACAAGGTTCTGAAGATTTCCGCCTCCACGTCGCCGTCAGGCGGCTAATCGGCTGCCGATGTTTATCCTACCAAGCTTGGCGTCGACTGAGTGGAGGAGCGGCGGCCTTCCTGGGAACAGAGCGGCGGCGACCTACCGTGTACTACTCTTCCTCGCTGCCGGCTGCGCCCGCACACACGCGCCGGCTTCGTGGTCGTGGCGGCGGAGGGCGGCCCGGGGGGGGGGGCGGCGATCCCCTTCGTCTGCTCCTGTGACAGTAGGTCCAAGAGAGTTTTGGAGCGTGCTCGGAGCGGGGCCGCTGATGTCCTTCGTCTGCTCCTGTGACAGTACGTCCAAGAGAGCTTTTGAGTGCTAGGAGGCCATGGTTGGAGTGGTGCCGACAGAAGGAAGGGACCGGAGGAGAATGAGTGTGTGTCTTTGGCTATGGCTCGGAGCTGGGGCTCAAGTTAATATAGAGGGCGAATGGCAATGAGCCGCGATAGACGGATGGACGGCTGGCGCCGGAGTAGGTTCGTCGGCAGCCGCGTGTCATTAATGTGGGCGGCGAATGGAAGGATAGCCTTGATGTCGTTAACGCGGAACAGTCGCTTGCACCGTGATGCCGCGCGGGTGGCGTTCTCTCGGCCGTCGCGCTGCTGCAATGCCAGCGCTAGTGAGAGGTCGCGTCGGGCGTGAATGCGGACGCTGCTTTAGTGACTTAACCGCAGGTGCGTTGTATCACTGACATGTGGGCCCAACGGGCATCTGGCCTGCATGTCAGTGACACACCAACTGCACCTACAGTTAAGGCCGGTGAATGCGGCATTGACGTTCTGGAGAGATGGTGATCGTTTCAGGCGGGAAGCGCGCGCTAGCGATGGAAGGGGTTTCGGTAGGTCTGGGCGGTCAGACGCTGGCGTGGTGGTAAAATGTGAACTCATGGATGACGAGCCTTTGAAGCGTATGCGGCACGTATTGACAACTAGGCGTCCATGCAACCGCTCTTGTCGCCAGCTAGCCTTCGACGACCACCAGAGCTGTCACCAAGCATCATTCATGCCACCGCGCCGCACACTAACCGGTAAGGAAGCGGTGGCATCCCGCCACGCCGAGTTCCTCGGCACCCACGACCGCACACAAAATGGTAGGGAAGCGGTGGCATCCCGCCGTGCCGAGTTCATCGCCGCTCGCGACCTCACACCTATGTGGGTGGAATTTGAAGCTGCCAAGGCCGAATGGGCGGTAGATCAAGAGGCGGCCAAAGCTGCACAGAGGGAGCGGAAATTCAGAAAGCACTCAAGAAAAGAGAGGCCCACCGCCACAAGAAAGAAGAGTACGCACGCGCTACTGCGGAGAGGTCGGCAGAGATCCAAGCACGATGGGGTGTCACCGACAAAGCCGGGAAGGAGAACGACGGCGTCTGGCCAGCATGTTAGAAGTAGTAGTACTAGTAGTTAGTGTGTGTGTCTGTGTCGCCCGTACGTTTGTTTAATTAATTATGAGCATGTACCAGTACTACTAGTTACTATTGTAGTTTTTAGAGCAAATTACTAGTAGATTAGCCTAGACTCAATGGAAAAATTCCTATCCTATGCATCAAATGGCATCTCATTCTCTATAGGAATTGAGATGCATGTCATCCCACTTCCTATGATTTTCATATTCCTATAAAATTCCTATCCTATGAACCAAAGGAGGCCTCTGCTGGAGTAACTACTGTAGCTAGCAGTACTGCTGGTACAGTAGTTTTCTTCAAGAAGCGGAATTCAACGAAGTCATGATGGTTCCTTCGTCCGAGCAACTTCACAGTGGGTAAGGTTGGGCCTGTGATTTGACGACTCATTAGTAATTACTGCGCCACGACGACCGGGGTGACTCTCCCTTGGAGTTCTGCGGGCATGGCAAGTGGACCAGGATGGTTGACGTCCCACATGTCGGCGAGCGGAAGTATTCTTTCCGATATCGAGGAGCAAGGAAACCGCGTGGTATAGTATCACTGGTGATTTATATTTATTTTTTATTTCTGATGAATGCTAGCGTTTCAACTCTTAGGACGAAGGAGTGCCAAACACACGGCACATGCTGGATGTCCCACACTCAGCGAAAGGAGTGGGACATGAAACAGGTGTAGAGCGTCTCCACTTTGGGTCGGAGACCACACGTAGTAGTACTACTGTACTAGTGGTATGAATGATACAAAGTGCGATACAGAGAGAAAGACACGTCTAGTTGGAAGGTCTCGGGGCATACACGTAAACAAATATAGAACCTAATATGTGCCTCCAATTAATATCGTAGTTCCAGTCCCACGTGTTCTTCATATAGATGTAACAATCCTTGCATGACACGTGCACCTTGATGCTAGATGTCTCACGTTTGGCAAAAGGATAACAAAGCTCACGTAAAAATAGAGTGGAAGAACATAGATTCTCGACGACCGAGAAGGAGCAAGGAACCTCGTGGTGGAGCGTCTGCACTCATAATATTTTATATTATTCAGCGATATAAAATCAACCAATCATCTCCACAGTTGACTGGTAGAGTACGAAACATGGCAGCCCAGTGTAGTTACATCATACTAGTACATGGCTAACCCACGCCGTCACCATATTTCTTGGCTTCCGTGCGACACCTATCTCTAGTAATCCAGCAGCCCGTATCGCTTCTCCCTCCCCGTCACTCTCAAAGTGCGGCGGGCTGGCGTTTTTGCCGTCTATTGAGGTCGGTTAACTCATCACATGTTAGCGACATGCCAAGAGCAATCTAAAAAAATTCCTTTCACGTTCTGTTTTCAAAAAGAAAAAAATCCTTCCACGTATGAATTTGACTGTATGCTTTGAGCAACTTGCATGTCCTATACTGCTCTTGTTTGGATACTCTAACTTAGATAGAGGTTAGACTAACTCATGACTAACCCTGAACTAACTGTAGCCAAAGAGGTGTTCGGGTGACAGGGTTAGATTGACAATAAATGCACTTAATGGAGAGAGAAAAGTGATTTTTCAGTGGTCCCAATGTGAACTATCTCCAGTTAGCACCTCTTGGTGGGATAGTTTTTTTTGGTGGGTTCGGTGCAACTTCCTCCAATTTAAACCCTCATGCTTGCATACTTTAGGGATATTTGAGCCCCAGCTAGCTCAAACTAACTCTAACCCATGGATCCAAACAGGGCCTATGGCCATCCTCGACACGGATTAGTCGCGTGCACAGGGAAGCGATGCTCCCTCGGACGTCGCGCCACTTCAAAGCCAGCGCCAGTGAGAGGTGGCCTCCGCTCTGGCCGGGCATTAATGCGGCACTGATGCTCCAGGGCGACGCTGACCATTTCACATGGGAAGCGTGCGCTGGCAAGGGAGTATAGGTTTTGAACCGTTTCAGGTGTAGTACTGGTAGTTTGCAAAACTATTCAATTATTGCACTCAGTTTCCTAAGAAATTGTGGTAAAAAACATTACTCCACAGCCCGCTTCCCTTCTCCTTCCCCTTCCACCGCCCGCGCACGTCCGCGAGAAGCGACCGGTCAAACCTTATATAGGAGTCCTAGCATAAAAAGATGCATGCATTACCACTAAAATTTCCAGATGAAAGCGCCACTCCGGCGGGAGTATGGCGTATATTGTTACCTTCGGCCGGGCCATGGCTACCGGGCGACGGCAACTAGAGAAGAGGCGGCAGGAGGGAAATGAATGCAGCTACTGTTTGGGTTCGCCGTCCGGCTTAAATAAATGTGCAGCATCACGTGTACACGCGGGTGCACAAATTGTAACATATGTGTCTGCTTAAGTGGGCGTCACGTAACTGGTGTGTGTGTGTCTGAGATTCTGAGAGACATAGTGCATGTGTGCGACTCTACTCTTCGGACATGTACTCAACCTTTTGCATCGGGATATAAGTATAATGGTATTTACTTTAGCTAGTGATTTACGTGGCCATGTTAACGTGGTTGTGTAAAAAAATGTCACTTCCTGCTCGTGATTTGTGTTATATAATTACAAGCAAGATGCTCGTGCATTGCACGGAACATCACTATGCATTTTTTTACAAAACACCTGTTGTGATTTACCCATGCAGGAGTAATCCCATGTGTAAAAACTAATGATATTTCAAGAATTTTATCGGAAAACTGGTATCTCGAGAATGTCATCGAAAAAATGGAAGATGAGAGATAAGGTGAGGAGGAGTGGAACATGGTGGTGACTGGTGGTCGGAATGGGCGGAGGCATAGGGATGGACGGCGCCGGCAGGCGGCAGCGGCCACCATGCTAGATTGTTCCAGAGACTTTCTTTTTTAATTACTCTGCAATGAGGTTGTGGGAGATAAGGATGTGGAGAGAGGTGCGGGTATCTTTTGTAAAATTATCATAGTTTGCTTTCTATCCGTCAGATATAGATCAGACGGTCTATATTACAAGATGGCAGGCACACCATCATTGCCAACTCGGTTTTTTGTATGGGTACAGATGATAAGTTTGCTAACTACTAAAGCAAAGTGGAATTTCTCCATGTTATACAAGTAAATTAAGGTGATTTTTTATCATACGGTTAAGGTTGGATGAAGGGTGGTAGGAACAAATGCGTCCGCCTAGAGCATGTGTGTGTGAGATGGAGTCTTAGTGTGTGTGTGTGTTTGTGTGTGTGTGTGTGTGTGTGAGATAGAGAGAGAGATGAGTCTTAGTGTGGTGTGGGTGCTGTGTGTGTGATGGATTTAGTTGTGTGTGTGTGTGTGTGTGTGTGGTGTGTCGTGTGTGTGTGTGTTTTGTGTGTGTGGGGGTGTGTGGGTGGAGATGCATGCGTGTGGTGTGCTGGTGTGAGTCTAGGTGTGTGTGTTGTGTGTGTGTGGGTGGGTGGGTGGGGGCGTGTGTGTGGGACGTGTGGGTGTGTGTCGCGGGTCCTCGTGGCGGAATGCGTAAATTTAACGTTGGTCTTGGCTTCAATCAATAGAGAGGTGGATGTGTAATGGCAGAGGCCACCAACGATGGGGGTGCGAGAGAGAAAATGCCATAGAGAGGGAAGAGAAGTTGTGTGCGCGTGAGAGGAGTTGACATCGAGAGAACGTGTTTGTTCGAGAGACACCGAGGAAGACTACTATATATCGATGGTGCATGTAGGCGGGAATTAAACGAAGGGATGGTCTTATTGGTTTCGGGGATATAGGGGAAGAGTGAGAGGGGGGTAGCTAGAAGGAGATTGTTAAGTGTGAGTGTGTGTTTTACCCATCCAGGCGGAAGTTATGTGCACACAAAAAGAGAACGATTCGATGTGGTGTTAGTGTTGAGGGTAATTAACTACGTATGGAGACATAGAGACCTTGAACATGCATGTGTGAAAGGTATACATGTATATGTGGGATGTGTGTGTGTGTGCGCGCGTGCGCATGATCGAGATAAAAGAATGAAGACATAAGTCATAAGATCAACGATATGGGAGAGACGGATCGGTATGACAATATGGATGCATGTGAGAATGCAGGGAAGAAGGCTCGACAATTGAGCATGTGTTTTTGTCTTTAAGAGATAGTGGCGAGCAGAGTGAGGCACAACGATTGTGCAAAAGAGGTCAACCTATAAATGAAAGAAGGTTGATGGAGAAACAGATAAATAGAAAGATAAAGATGCTAGCTAGTGTGCGTTAGAGATAGGAGTCGAGTGGATCAGAAGGCTGAGTTATGTGTGTGGGTGTGAGAGAGATGAAGACAGGGTGCATGTGAGTCACATACAAACAAATATCAGAGAGAAATGAGATCCCGAGAGACGGAGTTTTGTGTTTGCAAGAGAGAAAGATATTTCACAACGAGAGTGATAGCTAGAGAGACATATGAGGGAACGCAAGATATCTCTAGGGAGAGAGAGTGTGTGTGAGCGACATACAAGAGAACAGTGGAGAAATATGAGACCCTGGGAGACAGAGTTTGTGTTTGTGTGAGAAAGAGATATTTAAGAGGAAGATTCGTAGGTTCTCATACCTAAGGAGATAAAGACATCTCTATATGAGGGGTGTGCGAGTGGCACACAGGGGAATAGTAGAGAGAAATGAGACCCCGGTAGACAAAGTTTTGTGTTTGTGTGAGAGAAAGAGATTCCACATGGAGAATCATAGTTAGAGATACATAGCAGGGAGCGAGATATACTTAGAGAGAGATAGAATGATGAAGGTCGAGGGAGAGAGTACCGTTAGTGTGTTACGAAGATAAAAGATCATTGTCGACATACAGGTAGCACGAGATATACCCGAGAGACGATGCACGCATATAGGTCTAGAGAGAGAGTCCTATATAAGCATGAGTGATAGTTATATGAGACGAATATCTAGATTAAATGGGATTCAGATATTTAAACTAGAGATCACGACATCGATAATATCATAACGCAAATTGGTGTATCAAACATGCATATTCATTTGAATTTGGGGACACGTGTAATGTCATATAGTTTATCAATATTGGTGATCCATAGATTCTTTAAATAGAAACAATGCATGGTTTATATGCAATTATTGTCGAAACGGGATTACACTATATGTTGCGTGTGTGAAACACATTATACATGTTTGAGAAGTAAAAAACCCCCGCATGAAACACACATTAATTGGAGACAGTTAGCGAGGAATGCATACATTGTATTTCAACATAAAGTGGTTTCAAATATTTGAAAATCCAAATTGATGGATACAACCTTATGAATCTGAGATCATTCCATTTGTAAACCATATTTATGTATAAAGGGTGTTGTGCTTTTGAAAGTATATATAAAAAATGATGTATATAGAATTTTATTCCAATCGAAAATGGATCCCACCCGGAAAAAAATAGAATACAAACGGGATTGGAATTGAGTTGGCACGGTAAACGTGCACTCTGAACGAAGTGGGGAAAGTCGCAGTAACCGCCCGAAACCAAAATCTGCGAGATGGAAATTACTACTGCATATCACTGCCACGCAAAGCCTATCTGCTCGATCTCCATAGGTTTCGATAGGGGTAGGTTTGTAATTTCACTCAAATGTGACATAACCGCCTCACACCGTATTCATACACGGTGGGCGCCAAAACACAGTGTCTCCTAGGCCGAAATCGACTCCCTCCCCGATTCATACACGGTGGGCGCCAAAAACAAACTCTCGTCGGCAAATATTTGGTGTATGCGAGATTACCGGCCCATCCCCAACCGATTAATATTGTTGTGATGTAGGAAATTTGAAACGGGGTCTAAGTTTGTAAATTTCCTCGCATTTGAGACAAGCGCGCCATGAAGACATGGTTACCCCCTTCCTCTCTACCTCCATTTCCCCGTTCGTACTCCGTGGGCGCCAAAACACCCTCTCCACCCAAGCCTCCTCCGTCCGCCACCCCATCCACCGCTGTCCTCCTCCACCATGCCGGAGCTGATACCCCGCCGCCGCCATCCATTACAAGAGATCGACCTCTCTCATCCACGGCTTCGGACAGGGATCCTTGCATCCCGTCCTCTCGCTTCATACCCGCCGTCGTCCACCTTGTCGGCGCCGCTCCTACGACCGTCTCGTCCACCGCGCCCCACCGCCACCATCTACCCCCCTAGATCTGCTTCCACGCCACCGACAGCCATCACTACCGCAGCACCATCAAATTCTCAGCAGATGCATACACGGCGCCACACTAGAGGCGGTACTCTTTCGTATCTACTCAACTTATTTATCGCAGCAAGAAAATAGATCGCCACTGCTTTACTCTAATTTCTTGTCCATCACTTACTTGCTAGTTGAAAGCAAACATTGGTTGCGAAGTTGCCTTTGTCCGGTTTGCACCTTCAGATCCGCCATGGCACGCTCAACACTATACTCCCAAAGCTTATGGTTTTCCCCTTTTATATTCCACACTAGTTAAATCACAGTAGACTAAATTTCAAAATTGGGTCAGTCGATTTTTCAGACCTCGCCGGAGTTCGTCGGTGCGAACGAGGGGGCTCGGGTGGGGATGGGGGTTGTGGGGGGCGGTGGTGGGGCCTCGCCGAACGAAGAAAACTCGACGCGAGTGGGGCGGGGGTGGGGGGTAGGGGTGGCGGAGCAACACAGGCAGTGGGGGCCGGTGGTCCGGCCGGCGGCCCGTGCGGTGTTCTGTATGGGAAGAATCAGAGACGAGGAAGAAGAAGGGTCAGGAGACGTAGGCTCTTCATCTAACTGCCTGAAATGGTCGACTGACCCAAATGACAAAAGTCACGCAACTTGCAGGCAGACATGCCTTTATATTCAGTACCATCATCGTACCTGCTTAGCACTGCTCCTGAATCCATCAAGCTAAACAACAGGCCACTCATAATTCCAAACTTGTTGCTCAAGTACGAATGTGATATGATGCTGATATTACTAAAATAGATAACATTTAATTGGTCAGCTAATGTTCCTACTTTACTTTCGAAAAGCACGTGCACCACATATAGAGAGACAGCAAGGAGTTGCTTTCTTAATGCGCTCTGGTTCATCATGTGTGGGCACTGCGCAATGAACATTTTATTATCCAAAATTTGCTTGCTCTTCTTTAGCTTGTTCCTCTTCCGTTCTTCTTTAATAAGTACTCTCTTTGTTCCTAAGTACAAGTCTTTGTATAGATTCCACCATGGACTACATATGGAGCAAAATGAGTGAATCTACACTCTAAAATGTATCTGGATACATCTGTATCTGATCCATTGTGGAAATCTCTACCAAGACTTATATTTTGAAATGGAGGGAGTATGATAGTAGTACAGTATGTTCCTTGTAGTGAAGTTGAGCAGGGACATTTGCAGTGTAGAGGCCTATTCGGTCGGTTGTGATGGACACTTTGAACTCTTCGGGTCTCTTTGATTCGTAGGATTTTGTAAACATGGGAATAGGATTTGTAGTGGCCTGCCCACTTGAATCCTATAAGAATATCAAGGAAATGCGGGGAGCTGTGTCGCCTTTGAGAGTTACACTGATATTAACAGTACCGCACCTTCAGTTGAAGAGAGCTGGTATCCGAAGCCTTTCTAGCCGTACCGGCAATACTAGCACATATATTCCAGCAAATTCCACTTTGCTGATTTTATTTTGATGCTTATGGTTTTCCCGTTATATCTACACTATGATCTATGTAGCTGCTTTGTGTCGCACTAGCAGCAGTCCACTCTTGAAGCTAAACACTGCAATGACTTACAAAATTGGCACCAAGGCATTGAGTGCCGTTCTGGATGCAATGAAACTCTTACGCTCCCCACCTGTTGATTCTTGTTCAGAATATATGATCCTAATGACTATTCTAACCTCGAGGAGTCAAAGACTGATGGCCTGTCCTATTCACCCATCAAGGTGCCTGTTCTAATTTGGCAAGGTTTTATTGATTGACAACGCATCTACTTAGTTTACTCATCATATATGTCGAGATGCCATGCCCATCCATTATCAATACATATTCCATCTGTCATCATACCATGTTTTTCCATTCAAATGTTGTTCTTGTGCATCAGACATCAAAAAGGAAGAGGGTGATTGCCGAACCTGAAGGAGCACCAGCAAAGTCCTTGAAAAACGTGGTTGTGCGGGAGAAATCAGACAACACCCCACTTATATTGGTTGTACAACCAGTGACACAAAACGTAGGACCGACTCTAGTAGACTGTACCCATACTTCATTGGCCACACCAGTAGCCCCACCACACAGGACCTTCACTCCAGCAAAAGGTATGCCGATTTCAGTTGCCATAGCACCAGCCGTACCACAAAAAAATCCCACTCCAGCAAAAGTACAGCAAGTCCACCGGCCGAAGACCTATCCCAACTGCAGAGACGCCCAATTCCTGCAGATTGGAACCCCATTCCAGTTATTCCCAGTTTAAAAGACAACGCTTTCAATATTGTTATGGACTACGTGCATATATTCCCATCATGGGAAGATTATAGTGAAGACAAACACCATTTTCACATCTTCCTGTCCCACTTACGTGTAAGTGCTATTATTCATGGTGATTATTTTCCTATTTTCTGCTGATTGAACACATCAATGATTTACATTACATTGTTGTAAGTCAGCGAGGGTCAATCTGGATAGTCATGACGAGCAAAGCTTGCTTGCACTTTTCAAGGAAGCATTGCAGCAGTATCGGTGTTACCTGAGGAAATCACACTTTGATGGCAAGTCTATAAACGAATTTCTGGTGAAGTCTCCTGTGCTAAATTTAGAGGACATTGAATGGAAAACCTTGTTATGCACTGGTCTCGTTCCGAGGATGAGGTACTGTCTATGATATCGCATGACAATTTGAACTTCTACTTTTCCGCATGTGCCTTACAGATCTTTTTTGCAGGAAATCTGCTCGAAAAGGAATTCTGATTTGGAAAGAACGACAAGATATCGCAAATATGTTGCCCGCTGCTTTGCTCTTGTTAGTACCTGTTGTCTTGTATAACTATACTTGCATACATACCTGGTTCATTATGTGACAGCGGTATGCATGATAGCTTGCCTATCAATTGTTCGCTCCAAATTATCTGATCTGTATGAATGGTTACATTAGTGTAGAATATATCCAATGCCAATGAATTTTTTTAGCTCTGCATTGTTCTTGTAAGTACCTGCTGTCCTTTATCAGTGTACCTATATTGACAGGTAGTTGTTCATGTACCATCACTCTGCAGCTTATTTTCCTTTGCCCTCCATTTTCTACACATAAGATCTATATTTACTCTTACCATAACGTTGGATAACACCGGTGGTACCGAAGAAGTTTAGCTCTGCATTGCTCTTGGCTGTACCTTTTGCTTGTATTGCTGTACTTACATTTATTGCTACTTGGTTATGTAGCATCACTCTTCATCTTATCTTAAATATTCTCCATTTTTTCTTATATTGTCACATCTATATTTACTCTTAACAAAATGTAGAATAAAGGCAATGCTTATGAAGAAGATTATGTGGTAAACTTCTTGAATTCCCCCCCCCCCATCTCCATGGACAAGGGCTTTATAGAGCCTGCCTTCACCAATAATGTAAGTTTATCCTTCTCAAGACTTCAAACTTTGTTGTGTATATTTGGTTAGGCATGACTGCAACAACTGTTTATTTTTGGTGTTTGCATCAAATTGCATGTTTAAAGTTTATTATGTACTTCATAAACAAAAGTTTGTCCTTCTCAATTTAAGTTTTCAGTTGTACAACCAAGTTCCTTCTTCATACCATGTAAATTAAACTATACAGAGCAAGTGATCTTATTTTTCCAATCTGAAATGGGATAAATTGACAGCACACTAACCATTGATACTCATGAGTTCTTGATCTGTAATCCAGTGGTGTCGTGAAGCTGCCAACTCCTTCACAATGTCATTTCCTGCCATGACCTGAACTGAACAATACCATATTGTGTTGATGCTATTTTAAACTATGTCACTTTATTCGTCAGTAAGAAATGTGATGAATTGTCAGCACTGATACTTATATGTGCAAAACCTGTCATCTGTCTGCTTGTTTATCTTTCAGAGTGAGGATGATATAAGTGTCAAACAAGTGCAGTCTCATCAGCTTGCTCAGCTGCTTGCGCTGCAGCTCCCGAGCAGGGCTAACCTTTCTTGAACTCTATTGAAGTGCTGTCGGTTTAGTATATTATTTTATCGGCGTGTTTAATTGCACTGGTGGCGATCTTTGATGCCCAGTGTATGTAATCTGCTGTCTGCTTGTGCTTTATTATCATAGTGGCGAACTTTGATGCCCAGTGGATGTAATATGCCGTAATTTCTTTATTGTATAGTCTAGGTTTTTTTCTTATTCATGATGCTGAAGTTATTTTACTGTATATATATCCTGTCTTCGCAGTAAACCAGCCAAACCATAAAATTACGGTACATAATCGGGTCGTCATGCAAATCACTATGTATGATCCGCATCATGGGCCCCGTCATCTTGGTCCGTTGATAGGCCTAAATGTAAACTGGCCCACTAGTAGATTCGGGCCTTTAATAGGCCGAGTAAACTGCCGACCCTATTTTCCCAAGAGAACTCAATGGGCTTTTAGGAGGCTGAAAAGTAGGTTGGGCCTGGAATGTGCCGAACAGCTCACGGGTCGGCAGCAGGCCGAAATAGACCCCGGCCCATGATTGTGCTAATCAAATCATGGGCTTATAACAGGCCAAAATTGTCTCGGTCCTTGTTTCGCCTAATCAGATTATCGTCTGTGAGCAGGCCGGATGCAAAGGGGGCCGTAGTTAGGCCCAACTATATGACGGGCTTTTAACAGGCCCGCCGAAATATATATAGGGCCGAAATGTTAAACGAGCCTTTAACAGGCCGAAACTAATATCATGCCGAATTACTAAATGGGCCTTTATCAAGTGGGCCCAAAAGCATAGCATCCAGTTGACGGGCCGAATCTGATATGGGCCATAATTTAGCCCAAAGCCTGTCAAAGGGCCGGACCTAATATGGGCCATAATTTGGCCCAGAATGTGGTAGGCTTTTAACGGGCCGGATCTCATATGGGCCTTTATTAGGCTCGGAACGTGGCAGACTGTTAATGGACCGGATCAAATATGGGCTGGCATTTGGCCCAAAACATGGTAGCATGTTAATGGGCCAGCCTACTAGTGTCATGAAAATCTTTCGGGCCTTCAGCTGGGCCGGCTCATTATGGTCGGCGAAATATCTTGGGGCTTTAGCTGGGCCGGCCCAATATGGTCCGTAAAATCTTGTGGGCCTTTAGCTGGGCCGGCCCATTATGGTCCACAAAATCTCGCGGGCCTTTAGCTGGGTCGGCCCATTATGGCCCACAAAATCTTGTGGGCCTTTAGCTGGGCCGGCCCATTATGGTCCGCAAAATCTCATGGGCCTTTTGCTGGGCCGGCCCATTATGGACCGCAAAATCTTGTGGGCCTTTAGTTGGGCCGGCCCATTTAAACTTTATGGGCCACTTTTGGGCCAGTCCACGTGTCAACATTTCATAAGCGCATCTCGTCCATTGGATGAGTGACACCTGTGCCAACGGGGAGCTGACACGTGTTTCCTCCAGCCAATGATGATTTTACAGGTGGAAAATCACCATTGGTCCGGGCTGTTAACGGATTATCGGATCCAAAACCGGACCCGATAGCTTAACGGCGTCCCTTACGGTGGATGCCACGTGTGAGTCACCCTTGACGAAAGCACTTCTGTGACGCGCGATTTTTCGTCATGGAAGTGGACACTTCCATGATGATAATTTTGGTAATGTCATGGAACACTTCTACGACAGCACAGGTATGACTATCTTGATTCTGTCATAAAATCGTCATGGATGTACATGCATGACAGAAAACGTGACCTACTGTGACAAACACGTATCATCATAGAAGTGTATTTTTTTTGTAGTGCAAGGAATCACTCAAAACAATGACTTTCGAACCTGAACCAGCATCTTCAGCACCATGCCTTATGGCAAAAGGTGCAAAGGTACCTGAATATTCCTCATCTGAATCTAGTGATGATGAATCTTGTGATGATTTCGGACCTAGCTATTCCGAGCTTGCTACTATTGCCACTAAACAACAAAAAGCTTTGGAAAGGGTTCAAAATCTGCTAGATAAAAGCGATGACCTATTGGGTGAGGAAATGGATCGAGTCCAAATTCTGACTGACGATCTTAAAAGTATTCAATCTAAGTTTGAACCTTCGAAGTCATCATAACACTCTCTTAGGCGACCATGAGAAGCTTTCTTATGAATTTCTTCAAAGAAAGCAAGATCTTGAGAAGCTAAGGGTTAGTTATGAAGAGCTTCAGAAGGAAAATGATTCATTGCTTCCTCAACAAATCAGTTCCGCTCAGGAATAATTCATTCCACCATGTTTGAAATGCATTGAACGTGAATCTGCTAATTCTTCACCTAAAAGTTCAAATGCTTCTATTACTGCAAATTCTTCAACTGTCTTTGTGGTCACAAATTCCTCATTTGAGGATACCACAAGTATCACTAACAATGCAGGGTTTAAGGAATTGTATGTGACAGGCATGTACAAAAGCCTCAAAGGGCATCAGGCTCTTTGTGATGTGCTTAAAAAGAAGATCCTCAACAAAAACCCTAGGAAAGAGGGTATTGCCTTTGAGAGGAAACTCAATGCTGATGGGACCTCCTGGAAACCTGAGCAGTATCCCAAAACCTCATGGGTTGCTGCAAAAGGACCTCCCGTAGATCCATCCACTTTTTCTGGCTTTACATGCGAATCAGAATGGTGAAGTATTTGCTAGATATGTTGGAACTAACTGCAGGAACGGCCCCCCTATGAAGAAAATTTGGGTTCCCAAAAGGTGCCTTGAAAGTCTTCAGGTGAATGTCCTTATGACACCTGCTGTGAAGAATACGAACCCCAGATCAAATTCTTCATATGGACCAAAGTCTTCATATGAATCCAAGTCCTCATATGGACAAAATTCCTCATATGGATCAGATTCCTCACATGGATCCAAATCCTCATATGATCATCATCGTGCTAACACTTCTGTTTCGCAGGTAAAATCTAAGTGCTATGAATATGTGCATTATTCTACAAATCATTATGTTCATAAGTCCTTGAAGAATTTCTCTACTTATTCATATGCTTACTCTAACCCCTCTTCTGTGAAACGAAGTGCACTGGCTTCAATGCCACCATTCTCTTATGGAGCTCGCAGACTGATGAACTCTTTGCCACCCCTCCAGATGTGGATGGTGAAGAAAAAGAACTAATCTCTTATGCAGGGTCAGGTCTCCAGACAAACTTAAACGTCTGAAGAATTTGTTGGAGACCTGAATATGCTTGAAAGGACGCAAGCTAATCATGAAGAAATGAATATTCATTTCTCACGTCCTTATACTGCTATATATGTTGTATTGCTTGATGAATTTCAATCTGATGAATTTGATGTCATATTCTTCACAGATGAAGTATATGAGTTCGTAAGATGCACTAATTCATCTGTAGGATGATCAACCCAAAGCTACTGAGTAGGTCCTCGATAGTGGATGTACAAATCACATGACCCGTGACAAGAACTTATTGATGGACACTGCTTTATCTCCATAGCATCTGAAGCATATCACTTACGCTGATAAAGGAAAAAGCAAGGTATTGGGTCTAGGTAGGGTTGCGATCTCAAAGGATCGACACATGGACAAAGTCATGCTTGTTGAGTCCCTATGATTCAACCTCATGTCTGTCTCAATGCTTTGTGATCTTGATATAGTTGTCTTCTTTGGCAAATATCATTGCATTGTGCTCATGGAATCTGACAATTCCAAAGTCTTCGAAGGCCTTAGGAGAGGAGACTTGTATATTGTTGATTTTTCTGCAGGACCACATCCTACCACATGTCTACCTGCAAAAGCTTCAGAAGGCTGGTTATGGCATCAACGACTAGGTCATGCTGGCATGAGGAACTTACGCACACTCGCGAAGAAGAAGCACGTCATTGGCATCGAGGGTGTCAAATTCCTCAAAGACCATCTTTGCGGGGATTGTGAAGCTGGGAAGATGACCAAATCCAAGCATCCCTCGAAGACTATCATGACTACCACTCGTCCTTTTGAATTGCTTCACATGGATCTCTTTGGCCCTACACATTATGCCACACTAACAAATGCAGCATCTCTATATGGCTTTGTTATTGTTGATGACTATTCTCGTTACACCTGGGTACATACCATCACTTACAAAACTGAAGTGCAGGAAGTCTTCAAACGATTTTCCTCGAGGGCTTCGACGAATTTTGATGTGAAGATCAAGCACATCAGGAGTGATAATGGGACTGAGTTTAAGAATACTGGTCTTGATGACTATCTTGATGAACTTGGTATTACTCATGAGTTATCTGCCCCATACACTCCTCAGCAGAATGGCGTCGTGGAGTGCAAGAACAGGGCTCTCATTGAGATGGCTTGCACTATGCTTGATGAATACAAGACGCCTCGTCACTTCTAGCCTGAGGCTATTGATACTGTGTGCCACATCATCAACAGGGTATATCTTCACAAATTCTTCAAAAAGAACTCATATGAACTCCTCACTGGCAAGAAACCCAATGTGAGTTATTTCAAAGTCTTCGGTGCTAAATGTTGGATTGGACATCCTCATCACAATTCTAAATTTGCACCGAAAGCACATGAAGGTTTTATGCTTGGTTACGGAAAGGACTCGCACACCTAGAGAGTATTCAACACCTTTCACCACAAGGTTGTTGAAACTGTAGATGTGCGCTTCGATGAAACTAACGGCTCACAAAGAGAGCACCTACCTCCTGTACTAGATGAAATGTCACCTTAGGAATCCATCAAGTTCAAGGCTACTGAGGATGTCATACCCACAGAAGAATCTGCTAAAGAAGTCATTCCAGAACGTGAAGAAAATCATGCTGGTGCATCTGAGGAAAATGGCTCTGAAGAAAATGCTAAGCCCAATCAACGTCGTCAACCTGCTCATCCTCAAGTTGCAAATGAAGTGCAGATTGAGAAAATCATCGACGACATCAACGCACCAGGTCCTTTCACACGCTCATGAGTTTCACATTTGTCTAACTTTTGTGGGCACTTTGCTTTTGTCTCTATCATAGAGCCCACCAAAGTTGATGATGCATTTCTAGAGCCTAAGAGTAATTACATCAATTTGAGCTCAACAATGTCTAGGAACTTGTCACGCGACTAGACCCACGCAAGCACAATATCATCGGTACCAAATGGATCTACCGCAACAAGCGCGATGAAAATGGCCTTGTGGTGAGGAATAAGGCTTGTCTTGTACCTCAAGGCTACACACATGTTGAAGGAATTGATTTCGATGAAACTTTTGCACCTGTTGCTAGACTTGAGGCTATTTGCATATTGCTTGCTTATGCTAACCATCATAATATCATCTTATATCAAATGGATGTGAAAAGTGCATTCCTCAATGGTAAGCTTGAGGAAGAAGTATATGTTGCTCAACCACCAGGTTTTGAAGATCCTAAGCATCCTGACAAAGTCTTCAGACTCAGTAAGGCCCTCTATGGCCTCAGGCAGGCCCCTCGGGCGTGGTATGATACTTTGAAGGAATTCCGCATGAAGAAACGTTCAAACCCAGTTCACTTGACCCAACTCTTTTCACCAAAACCTATGATGACGAATTATTCATGTGCCAAATATATGTTGATGATATTCTCTTTTGTTGTACTAACCAACGTTACAGTGACAAATTTGCTTCTATGATGAGTGAGGAATATCAAATGTCTATGATGGGAGAATTGAAATTCTTCTTAGGTCTTAAAGTTCGTCAACAACGCAATGGCATCTTCATATCTCAAGAGAAATACCTCAAGGATGTGCTGAAGAAATTCGGCATGCAAGATTGCAAAGGCATCAAAATCCCTATGCCAACAAATGGCCATCTATGCACCGATGAAAATGGTAAAGACTTCGATCAAAAGGTATACCGCTAGATATTATGTGCATCTAGGCTAGATATTATGCTTGGTCTTTGCATGTGTACCCGTTTTCAAGCTACACCAAAGGAATCACACCATAAGGCAGTGAAACATATTCTTCGATATCTAGCTCACACTCCAACATTTTGATTATGGTATCCCAAGGACTCGGCTTCTGAGCTCCTTGGATATTCTGACTCTGACTATGCTGGTGATCGGTTGGATCGCAAGTCAACTTCAGGCACATGTCAATTGCTCGGACGATCGTTGGTATGTTGGTCCTCGAAGAAGCAGAACTGCGTATCACTCTCTACTGCTGAAGCTGAGTACATTGCAGTTGGTTCTTGTTGTGCTCAATTGCTGTGGATGAAGCAAACCCTCAAGGACTATGGCATCAACATGAAGAATTTGCCACTCTACTGGGACAACGAGAGTGCCATCAAGATTCTCATAACCCAGTTCAGCACTCGAAGACTAAGCACTTCCAAATTGTCATCATTTTCTTCATGATCATGTGTTGAAGGGCGACATCTCTATCGAGCATGTGAAGACTGAAGAATAGCTAGCAGATATCTTCACAAAGCCCTTGGATGAGAAGAGATTTAGCAAGTTGCGCTGTGAGCTAAATATCTTAGAATCTTCGATTCTTCTTTGAAAGGACACACATCCTAACACTTATGCAAAATTGATGACTTAGATGTGCAACACACGAAGTAACATTTTTCTTCAATCAATGAAGACTAACCCTCTATGTGTGAAGAAATTACTGAAGAATTTGATTCTCATAGCCCTACGACAATTGTACGCAGCATCTGAAATCATCATTCTTATACGGTGGGTCACGCCACCAACCAAAGTTGAAAATCTTCAAATTTGAGTTTTTCTTTATTTTGCAATTCTTCAAATTTTCAAATTATTCAATTTTCAATTTCTTCAACTTTGCAAAGTCTTCATCTTTTCGACTGGTGTTCTTCATTGACTATATATTTGAGTTTTCATGTCCTCAACAGCATTCACTTATTGCTAATTCTTCAAGTTGTTCTTCTTCTAAGTGAATCTGATCGGACCCGTTTCCCCTCTATGCTAAACTCAACCCAGTCTGTTCACAAATTCTTCATGTGCGTTCTATTTGAAATCCGTTTAAATTCTTCAATGTGTCCTTGTTGCAAACGAAACATTAAAATTTTCATATCTAAATTTTCGGCTTTTGCCGCTCAAACCATTCCGCATCCCACGACGGATTAAACTACTCACCCACGATCTACCACGATCTCCACCTCTCTGTACGTGGGTGACACATGTCGCTAGGATGGCAAGGCTCAGGGGCATGTTCGCCCAAATTCTTTGAACAAGCGGTTTTTCACTGTGGCTATAAATACGCCCTCCCTTCCCCAGACTTCATTTACTCTGCTCGACCTCTCCTCGCTCGAGCTCTCAGACCTAGCATCACCGCTACTCTCCTTTGTTGCTGGTGAGGAAGAGCTTCACTGCGTCGACCTCGTCGCCGTCGTACTCGCACCAGTCGCAGAAATCTTCACTCCGCCGCCACCGTAGCTGTCTCTCGCCGCTGAGTTGGGGCGTGGGAGATCTGAACGGACAAACTTCTCCAACTCAACTCCCAGTTCGTCATATTCTTCGTCTAGGGTAATTAAAATCTCATTTTACTGCCATACTTTGGTCCTGATGATTTCCACAAAATCTTCGAAAGGTGTTTATTCTTCAACTTCGCAATCCTTAAACACCCAATTGCTTCTGTATCTTGATTTGTTTCTCTAAGCTATGTTTTTCTTCAATATCCCTTAGTTGTGTGGATTTTCAAATCTATACAACTCTGGAACCTAAGTCAAGAATGCTTAGTTAAATTCCTGAAGACTCCCATGGTTAAATTCCTCAAACTTTATTCTTTTGGAAAATTTCTGAGAACGGATATGACCTCTCCAAATTCTTCGCACCTACACGCTGTTTAGAGGTACAAAATTTCCGCTGCTAAATCACTAGGTTCTCATCAACTTAACTCGTTTGAAGCGTTCCTCGAACATAAATGGCATACTTCCTTAGAAACATCAATTGTTCAAAATTCTGAAGTGAAGAAAATGGTTGAGTGTAAAAGACCTCAGAAGGGAGGAAAGAGGCCAGAAACAAACACTGCGTTTGAAATCCCTGAAGACATTTATGCTGAGTATTGCACGCCTGATGAGGCGCACATGGCAAAGAGAACAAGAATCAGCGCAAAGTGCACAGAGGATTGACAGGAGATGGGCAAGGGAATGGAGGGAATATCGATATGTTACTCCAAAATACATGAAGAAATTCGTTGCACACCCTCCATGCCCAAGACCTCCATTGGCTCTAGGCCCCTCAAGCATCAGGCGAGGTGATGAATTTCCCAAAGAATGGGCCAAGCGCCAAGCCAAGTTGGCTAAAGTAGCAAAGGAAGCAGTGAGCAAATTCAATGAAGATTCTGCTGTTGCTGCTGCTGAGGCCTCTGCTAGCAAGCCTAAGAAGGCTTTGCCGAAGAAATCAGCTGTGAAGCCGAGTTCCTCAACAGTAATGCCCTCACGGCCAAGTACAAAGCCCTCAAGGCAAATTCCTCAGGCAACCTCATCAAGGGCAGCTCCAATTCCCTCTGTTGCCTCCAAATCCTCAACTACTGCTGCAAAGTCCTCAGCACATGTGCATCTGGCAACGTGTTAAATGACCGCAGGATTTTCTATTGCTTCAGGAGCATCTGCAAGTTCCTCAGCTCCACCACAGCCCTCAACAGGTCCATCCTTGTTGAAGAAAAAGTCCACTGCTGGATGTGGCTCGAGGCCAAGTCTTCATAAGAAGCAAGTTGCCTTTCAAGTTCAGTCTAGTGACGACGAAGCTGATGATGAAGAACTTGCTGAGATCATCAGAGACAGGCAAGAAAGGGCCGCTAGAGCCAAAGGCAGTGTTGTGCCCCTCATGTTGGATCCGAAGAAGATCCTAGATTTCATTGATTTGTGGCACGAGGATCCCAACACCCCTCTGCCTGACTTAAACCTCACTCCTGGTCAAAGTCATATGTTAACAGCATTCATCAATGAAGAAAAATGGAAATTTGAAAAGGGGATGCAAGTCAAGAAAGCTCAATACAAGAAGGAGCAATTTCTGATGAAAAATGTTCTGAACTTGTCTGCTGAAGAACTTGTTGCTCTGCAAACAGAAATCAAAGGCCTCGGTGATGAATTTGACAGATATTATGCTAATTGGCTCGGTGCCAAAGTCAGATTTGTCAAGCTGACCAAGACCCTCAAGCCAAATGTTGCAGCTCCATGCAACGACAAATTCCTCAGGCTGGAGCATCTGCTCAACCTACTGAAGAAACTGAAAGCGCCGCTGATGAAAATCAGGCTGCTGAAGAAAATGAGAATACCAAGGATGCCGAAGAAATTCCAGGTCTTGAAGAAACTGTCAGGGCAACCTCCAATGTTGCGCCTGATGAACGACCCAGGCCAGCTGAAGAATCTGCTGCTGCACCTGAGGAAACTGCACAAGGCAGGGCAACTCCATCAGTTGTACCTGAAGAAAATGAAACCACTTCATCTGCTCCTCTTGCCAAACCATCTAAGGTGAAGAAAGTCATTCTTCCTTCTGCATCAGAGGTGAAGAAAACAAAAGTTGCGGAGAAGGCAGCTGTGAAGAAAAGGAAAGCATCAACAACTGTAGAATCCTCAGCTCCTAAGAAAGTGAGGACTTTGACGAGCTCCTTCACCAACCATATCAATATTATCCCTATCTCTATTGTGCCATCAAAGGAAATTGTTCCTTTTGGTGAAGAATATGTCATACCTGATCACACAGATCAAGATAATCCTTCTGCTGCTTCTTTGGAGCAGTTGGATGAAGAAATTGAAGTGGAAGATATCCCTTCAACCCCACTGGTATCATCGCGCATTCCTCGGTTCACAGCTGAAGAGGCAGGCATTGAGGAATTGGAAGAAGAAGATGAGGATGTGGACATTGGTTCTACTACACCAGTTCTGAATAATGACTACTGGGAAAGACTTCATCCCAATTCACCATTGACCACACCTCTGCATCAAATTCCTTAGTCCATTGTGCAAACTGCATAAATTAAAGCGGGATCTGAAGGATGTCAAACATCACTTCTTTCCATTCCTGAAGAAGTTCCAGCTGCAATGGCTGAAGAAACTGAAACTCAACATGCTGCTCAAGAACCTGAAGCTTCAATTCCTCAGGCAGCAGATCCAGAGATTGTAAAGCAAGAGGCTGTGAAGTCTTCCACTGCAAATCTTCAGCCCAAGCAGCAAAACCCTCATGCTAAAAGGACAAAGTTCAAAGCTGATGATTTCTTCACTAAGCATCATTTCTTCACGGATTTCAATCCTTATGACTCGGAAAGCTTCGATGCAAGCAGTTCTGGACAGTCAGTCAGAGAACTTCTATTCATCACTCTTATTTGATAAGGACAAGGTATTTGAGCACCCTCAAATTCCTCATGTGGACATGGAGTCCCTGCCGTGCTTCCAACCTGTCCTGATTGTTCTTCATGACGCTGGGCTTTTGAACTTCTGTGCTGACATCTGCGACTAGAATGAAGAGCTAATTCTTCAATTATATGCTACACTTCACCTCACTAGAAACATCGATGATGTGAATTCATGGGTGCTTGATTGGATGACTGAGAACACACACTACAAAGCTCTGGCCTCTGAACTACTTCATGCCATTCCAGTCAGTCCTCCTCCTGAAGGCGCAAGGCTTCTGTATGAAGAACCTAAACTCTCTCACCATCTGATGCAAGTGCTGATGAAGCCTTTGAAGCCAGGCCAAGCTCCGAGAACCACATTCCTCGTGAAGGAATTGCTATATGTGCCAAGGACAATCTACCACATTCTGGCCAAAACCCTCAGTCCAATCAAAGGCCACAACTCTGAAGAAGAAGAGGTTGTTGGCACCATGAAGAATCTGCTGTTCAGCATCATACGTGCCATTCCCATCAACTACCATGATTTCTTCATGAGAACTTTGTCTAATGCTGCTCTGTCACCTTTTGTGTTGAAGCCTTATGCTCCCTGGATCATGAAATTCATCAGATCAAGGTCTTCAATTCATTACATGGCAGATTGTCAGAATCATCTCAGCTATTTGCCTCCTATTGAATTCCTCAAAAGGAATATTTCCTCAGCTGATGAGAAAGGCAAAGCTGCTGTCATTGATGAAGGCACCCATCCATTGGATAGTCAGTTTCGCAAAGTTGCATCTTATTCCACCAATGATGACTCTGCAACTCAAGATTCTGCCGCAAAAGCTTCAAAGCCAGTTCCTCAAGCCACTGCTCCACAAGTGATGACCAGTCGTTAGCTTCTTCTATGTCTTCATCAGAAGGTCGATCGCAATCACAAGTGGGTCAAACGTCAATTTGGCTCAATTCTTCAGAACATGATTGTTAACCAAAACACTATGAAGAAAAACCAATACTACTTGCATGAAGTCTTCGATCGCACTTGGGCCATATTATCTCACCTCTACGGTGATGAAGATCTCCAGAAGATGGGCTTCCAACAGGACTTTGACTGGTCTCAGCCTCCTTCGAAGAAATTCAAGAAGGTCAAAGTTCCTCAGCTGGTCACCAGTTCATATTGTTCATCCCGTGAGACGGATGAAGCTGAAGATTTGAACGACTCTGCAGCAGGCCCTACTGCAATGGACGACCCCAACAACGCTGGCGATCCTCCATCGACATCATGATGATATTCTTCAGGGGCGTTAGTCCTCATTTTTCATCCCTTTTGGTCATTCGATGACAAAGGGGGAGAAATTTGAGTTAGTCTTCAAGCGGGTCTTATATATGGGTGTTCTTTTGTTAAGTTAGAACTCTTGCTCTTCTGAGGTGTTTGCTCAGATGAGTTGTAAACATAAGTCTTATGGTGCTCTCATACTTTTGAACTGCTTTCTGCATGCTTATTTCCTCAGGTACCTTAATGCACGCATGCTGAATTTCGTCAAACAGCAAATTTCATCATGCATTTCAAATTCTTCATATCGTATGTTAAATGCGTGTATGAATTACAAAATATAGGGGGGTATCTCCATGGTACTACTCTACAATGTGCATTTGCAATCCAAAGCAAATTCCTCAAATATGCACATCTTCAGTGGGTTCTTCTATATCTTGCAATCAAATTCCTCAATATGTTTATCCCCGTTGAAAACTTAACCTATTTGTCATCAATCACAAAAAGGGGGGAGATTGTAAGTGCATCTAGTGCCCCTTAGTGTTTTTGGTGTATTGAAGACTTATAGGTTAAGGCACTAATGTGTTTGTGAGTGTACACAGGTTCTATAAGCCTATGAGGACTTTGATATTTACGATGAAAGTCGACCCCTAAAAATGAATGTCTTCAGTTGAAGACTTCGGTTTTCTTGAAGACTATGAAATTGAGGAAATTGGTGTGACCTTGAAGACTTTGATATTGATGTGAGGATTATGAAGCGTGAAGACTTTCGTTTTCATAGTTTCATTTTTTATTTCTTGAGACATAGGAAACACTATACCATTAAAGGGGGTCGAGGAAAAACTAAGGAAACACTTTCCAAGTGATGCTCATCTCAAATCCTACACCTACCCAATCCTTTCGAGTGAAGCCATTGGAAATCTCATACAGTTCAATCAATTTCTTCAGTGACAGAGATGAAGATCTTCTGTTCTCTGAGGAATTCGCTCTGACTGAGGAGTTAGGAATTAGCCAGTGCGGATTGCCTACAAGTGAGTACACTACTAGGAAAACCCTTACCAGTAGTGCTGGTTTTTTGGCTATTAGTAGCGCGGGCAGGTGCGCTACTGCTACGGCGCTACAGCTATTTTTTTAGCAGTAGCGCTTGTTTGAACCAGCGCTACTGCTATCTATATCTGGTAGTAGCGCGCCTCTATCCATCGCTACTGATAATACTAGTAGCGTGTCCCTACAACCAACACTACTGGTAAGGCAGCGCTGCTACTACTCCAATACCCCACGCTACTACTAGTATTTTCTTTTTTTTATGTTGCTGTATTTGTATTTTTACAGGTTTTATAGAATTACAACATACACATACACTGAAACTATATGAAAAAGGAATGTCTTATCATCATCATCGAAGTGGTACAACATAGTCTCATCATATCAACATAGTCTCAACACAAATGATGTCGATCTCATCATCATCTCGAAATAGCGATACAAGTTAATGACCACATGTCTCTTATATTGTCACCGTAGACACATGTTTCATCATCTACCTAAACTATGACATACGAGATAAGAGCGGTCACGATGATCAAAAGCGGTATTATGCAGTAGTTTTTGCAGCGGTGGTGGTTCTGAATCCCCTGTTGTGCTATGAAACATGATAGCCTTGAGCAATTTCAGAGCTCAAATTTCTCACCGTTGTTGTGCTATGCGCCAGCTGTCCCGAAATATCTTATCCACCTAACGGTCATACATTGAAGGGCATTTATGTCTTATCATGTCGGGCTGCTCCCTAGGCTATAAATAGCCGCCCCCTATAACCACTAGTTGGTTGGCTGCTCCGAGAGAAACTGACACATGTCATTGAGAGCATCCCATCCTCCGAGGACTTTGAGCGAAAATCATTAGTGAGGAAAAACCCAAACCCAACCACCTACAACCCAAAGTGATTGAGCATCACTGAAGAGATTGTTCCTGTGTGGATCCGATGCTTGTTAACTTTGAGGACTGTGCATCCTCCAGACGGTTAGGCGTCATGGTCTAGAGCATCCAACAGGAATTGTGGATCGCCGAGTGACCGAGTCTGTGAGGTTTGGAAGTCACCTGAAGACTTACCACGAGTGATTAGGCGAGGACTGTGTGATCTTAGCCCAAGGAGAATACGGTGAGGACAATGATCGGGTTTAAATACATACAACTGTCATAGCAGTTGGAACTGGTCTACCAGATCATTGTCTTCACCAAGCTACTGGTTCTATTTCCCCAACTCTTTCATTTCCTCATTCATATGTTTATGAACTTGATCGTTACTGTTTGAAGACTTTGACTGAAGAATTTCTCAATTTCCTCAATCCTAATTCTTTAGTCACTTTATCTTAAGCATGCTTATCCTGTTTACACGCTACCTGTGCTCTGTGCTTGTTTCATATCATCATGACGACTGTGTTACTGCCATGCTACGCTTGCACCTGAGTACTTATTCTGCTGCATGTATTTCGTTGCTTAGGAAATTCCTCAAGTTGAATTTCCTCAGCAACAAAATTTGTAAATCACCTATTCACACCCCCCTCTAGTCGATATAAGACACTTTCAAGGAGTCCGGGCCACTTTGGGAAATGGTGTCGAGTCGTTTATCTTCAGTGCCCTAGCGAGCCATTTCTAGAACAAAAGGATGGGCTTGATCACCTCCACCTCCTCCGGATTGCCCAAATCCAGGCCTTTCTTTCTCCAGGAGACGAACCACCTCCGGTGGCCGCCTGTGAAAGCTAGGACCTCTGTCTGGCCTTCGGCGGGCAGCTCAGTGATGTAAAACAACATTCGGTCACCAACGTTCAGGCAGCTCAGTAATATAAAACAACATTCGGTCACCACCATCCCGGCAAGTAGCCCTCTCCCTTCGTTTCCTAGGGCCGGCTGCCATGAGGTGGGGGCGAGCCAGCCCTATGTGGGCTCGTGTGCTCTCCCTCGTTGGCCCGTTTGGCCCAATATGCTCCCGTGGCCTCCCGGAAGCCCTTCCGGTGATCCAATAATTATCCGGTGCATTCTGAATCCTTTCCGGACACCAAATACTATCATCCTATATATCAATCTTTACCTCCGGACCATTCCGGAGCTCCTCGTCATGTCCGTGATCTCAGCCGGGACTCCAAAAACATTCGGTCACCAACATACATAACTCAGATTATACTATATCGTCAACAAACGTTAAGCGCGGGTTAGAGAATGATGTAGACATGACCGAGACGCTTCTCCGATCAATAAACAATAGTAGGACCTGGATGCCCATATTGGTTCCTGCATGTTCTACAAAGATCTTTATCGGTCGAACCTTTATGACAACATACGTAGTTCCCTTTGTCTGTCTGTATGTAACTTTCCCGAGATTCGATCGTCGGTATCTCCATACCTAGTTCAATCTCGTTACCGGAAAGTATCTTTACTCATTCCATAATACATCATCTTGTAACTAACTCCTTAGTCACTTTTCTTGCAAGCCTCTTGTGATGTTGTATTATCGAGAGGGCCCAAAGATACCTCTCTGACATACGGAGTGACAAATCCCAATCTCGATTCATGCTAACTCAACAAACACCTTTGGAGATACCTGTAGAGCACCTTTATGATCACCCAGTTACGTTGTGACATTTGATAGGACATAAGGTATTCCTCCGGTATCCGGGAGTTGCATGATCTCATAATCGAAGGAATATGTATTTGACATTAAGAAAGAGTAGCAATAAACTGAACGATCGTATGCTATGCTAATGGATGGGTCTTGTCCATCACATCATTCTCCTAATGATGTGATCTCATTATCAAGTGACAACACATGTCTATGGTTAGGAAACCGTAACCATCTTTTCATCAACGAGTTACTCTAGTAGGGGCTCACTAGGGACACGGTATTTATTTATGAATCCAGACATGTATTTAAGTTTTCAGTCAATAAAATTATAGCATGAATAATAAACCTTTATCATGATTAAGGAAATATAATAATCACCACTTTATTATTGCCTCTAGGGCATATTTCCAACAGTCTCCCACTTGCACTAGAGTCAATAATCTAGATTACATAGTCATGAATCTAACACCCATGGAGTCTTGGTGATGATCACGTTTTGCCCGCGAAAGAGGTTTTGTCAATGGGTCTGCCACATTCAGATCCATATGTACTTTGAAAATTTCAATGTCTCCATCGATGACCTTTTCAGGAATGGAGTTGAAGCATCGCTTGATGTGTTTGGTTCTCTTGTGAAACCCGGAGTCCTTCGCTAAGGCAATTGCTCAAGTGTTGTCACAGAAGATTGTCATTGGACCCGATGCACTCGGTATGACACCCAGATCGGATATGAACTCCTTCATCCAGACTCCTTCATGCGTTGCTTCCATAGCAGCTATGTACTCCGCTTCACACGTAGATCCCACCAAGACGCTCTGCTTGGAACTGCACCAACTGATAGCTCCACCATTCAATACAAATACATATCCGGTTTGTGACTTAGAGTCATCTGTATCTGTGTCGAAGCTAGCATCGACGTAACCCTTTACGACGAGCTCTTCGTCACCTCCATAAACGAGAAACATATCCTTGGTCCATTTCAGGTACTTGAGGATATTCTTGACCGTTGTCCAGTGATCCACTCCTGGATTACTTTGTACCACCCTGCCAAACTTATGGCAAGGCACACATCAGGTCTGGTACACAGCATGGCATACATAATAGAACCTATGGCTGAGGCATAGGGAATGACTTTCATCTTCTCTCTATCTTCTCCCGTGGTTGGACTTTGAGTCTGACTGAATTTCACACCTTGGAACATAGGCAAGAACCCTTTCTTTGACTGGTCCATTTTGAACTTCTTCAGAACTTTATCAAGGTATGTGCTTTGTGAAAGTCCTATTAAGCATCTCAATCTATCCCATTAGATCTTGATGCCCAATATATAAGCAACTTCACCGAGGTCTTTCATTGAAAAATTCCTATTCAAGTATCCTTTTATGCTATCCAGAAATTCTATATCATTTCCAATCAGCAATATGTCATCCACATATAATATCAGAAATGATATAGAGTTCCCACTCACTTTCTTGTAAGTACTGGCTTCAGCGTAAGTCTGTATAAAACCATATGCTTTGGTCACCTCATCAAAGAGTATATTCCAACTCTGAGATGCTTGCCCAGTCCATAGATGGATCGCTGGAGTTTGTACACTTTGTTAGCTTCTTTAGGATCGACAAAACCTTCTGGTTGCATCATATACAACTCTTCTTTAAGAAAGCCGTTAAGGAATGCAGTTTTGACATCCATTTTCTAGATTTCATAATCATAAAATACGGCAATTGCAAACATTATTCGGACAGGCTTAAGCATCGCTACGGGTGAGAAAGTCTCATCGTAGTCAACCCCTTGAACTTTTTGAAAACCTTTTGCAACAAGTCGAGCTTCGTAGACAGTGATATTACCATCAATGTTTGTCTTCCTCTTGAAAATCCATTTATTCTCAATGGCTTGCCGATCATCGGGCAAGTCCACCAAAGTCCATACTTTGTTCTCGTACATGGATCCTATCTCAGATTTCATGGCCTCAAGCCTTTTGTCGGAATCTGGGCTCGTCATAGCTTCTTCATAGTTCATAGGTTCGTCATTGTCTAACAACATGACTTCTAGGACAGGATTACCTTACCACTCTAGTGCGGTATGTGTTCTGGTCGACCTACGAGGTTCAGTAATAATTTGATCTGAAGTTTCATGATCATCATCATTAGCTTCTTCTCTAGTTGGTGTAGAAATCACGGGAACAGTTTTCTCTAATGTGCTAGTTTCCAATTCAAGAGAAGGTACAGTTAACTCATCAAGTTCTACTTTCCTCCCACTCACTTCTTTCGAGAGAAACCCCTTCTCTATAAATGACCCATTCTTAGCAACAAAGAGATCTTGCCTTCAGATCTGTGGTAGAAGGTATACACAATAGTTTCTTTAGGGTATCTATGAAGACGCACTTCTCCTCTTTGGGTTCAAGTTTATCAGGTTGAAGCCTTTTGACATAAGCATCGCATCCCCAAACTTCAAGAAACGATAGCTTAGGTTTCTTGCCAAACCATAGTTCACAGGGTGTCATCTCAACGGATTTAGATGGTGCCCTATTTAATGTGAATGTGGTTGTCTCTAATGCATAACCCCAAAATGATAAAGGCAAATCAGTAAGAGACATCATAGAATGCACCATATCTAATAAAGTACGGCTACGATGTTCGGATACACCATTACGCTGTGGTGTTCAAGGTGGCGTGAGTTGTGAAACAATTCCACATTGTCTTAAATGAAGGCCAAACTCGTAACTCAAATATTCGCCTCCGCAATCAGATCATAGAAAGTTCATTTTCTTGTTACGATGATTCTCCACTTCACTCTGAAATTATTTGAACTTTTCAAATGTTTCAGACTTGTGTTTCGTCAAGTAGATATATCCATACCTAATCAAATCATCTGTGAAGGTCAGAAAATTACGATACCCGCCGCGTGCTTCAACACTCATCGGACCGCATACATCGGCATGAATTATTTCCAATAAGTCATTAGCTCACTCCATTGTTCTGGAGAACGGATTTTTAGTCATCATACCTATCAGGCATGGTTCGCAAGTATCGAATGATTCATAATCAAGTGATTCCAAAAGTCCATCTGCATGGAGTTTCTTCATGTGCTTTACACCAATATGTCCTGAACGGCAGTGCCAGAAGTATGTTGCACTATCATTATCAACTTTGCATCTTTTGGCATCAATATTATGAATATGTGTATCACTACGATAGAGATTCAACAAGAATAGACCATTCACTAAAGGTGCACGACCATAAAAAATGTTACTCATATAAATAGAACAACCATTATTCTCTGACTTAAATGAATAACCATCTTGCAATAAACAAGATCGAGATATAATGTTCATGCTCAACGCTAGCACCAAATAACAATTATTAAGGTCTAAAACTAATCCCGAAGGTAGATGTAGAGGTAGCGTGCCAACGGCGATCACATCAACCTGGGAACCATTTCCGACGTGCATTGTCACCTCGTCCTTAGCCAATCTTCGTTTATTCCGCAGCTCCTGTTTCGAGTTACAAATATGAGAACCAAACCAGTATCAAATCCTAGGCTCTACTATGAGCATTAGTAAGGAACACATCAATAACATGTATATCAAATATAGCTTTATTCATTTTGCCATCCTTCTTATCTGCCAAGTATTTGGCGCAGTTCCGCTTCCAGTGACAATTTCCATTGTAGTAGAAGCACTCAGTTTCAGGCTTGGGTCCAGCATTGGGCTTCTGCATGGGAGCGGCAACTTGCTTGCCATTCTTCTTGAAGTTCCATTTCTTTCCCTTGCCCTTTTTATTGAAACAAGTGGTCTTGTTAACCGTCAACACTTGATGCTCCTTCTCGATTTCTAGCTCCGCCGATTTCAGCATCACGAAGAACTCAGGAGTCATTTTCGTCATCCCTTGCATATTATAGTTCATCACGAAGCCTTTGTAGCTTGGTGGTAGTGACTAGAACTCTGTCAATAACACTCTCAACTGGAAGATCAATTCCCAGCTGAGTCAAGTGTTTGTGGTAACCAGACATTTTGAGTATGTGTTCACTGACAAAACTGTTCTCCTCCATCTTACAGCTAAAGAACTTGTTGGAGACTTCATATCTCCCAACTTGGGCATTAGCTTGAAATATCAATTTCAACTCTTGGAACATCTCATATGCTTAGTGGCGCTCAAAACACTTTTGAAGACCGGTTCCAAGCTGTAAAGCATGGCACAACAAACTATTGAGTAGTCCCCAGATCGAGTCTACCAGAGGTTCAGAACATTTGCTTCATCACCTACAGCATGTCTGTCACCTAGCGGTGCATCAAGGACATAATTCTTCTAAGCAGCAATTAATGAGGATAATCCTCAAGTTACCGACCCAGTCGCTACCATCATCTTTCAACTTAGCTTTCTCTAGGAATGCATTAAATTCAAGGGAACGGTAGAACGGGCCATTGATCTACAACATAGATTTGCAAAAACTATTAAGACTAAGTTCATGATAAATTTTAGTTCAAATCAAATTACTAATGAACTCCCACTTAAATCAACATCCCTCAAGTTGCCTAAGTGATACATGATCCAAATCAACTAACCCATGTCCAATCATCATGTGAGATGGGGTAGTCTTTAATGGTGAACATCTCTATGTGATCATATCTACTATATGGCTCACGTTCGACCTTTCGATCTCCAGTGTTTCGAAACCATGTTTGTACATGCTAGGCTCGACAAGTTTAACCCAAGTATTCTGCATGTGCAAAACTGGCTTACACCCGTTGTGTGTGAATGTAGAATCTATCACACCCAATCATCACGAGGTGCTTCGAAACGATGAACTTTGGCAACGATGCATACTTCGGGAGAACACTTTTTATCTTGAAATTAAGTGAAGGGATCATCTTATAATGCTATCGTCGATCTAAGCAAAATAAGATGCACAAAGGATAAACATCACATGCAATCAAAGTATGTGACATGATATAGCCATCATCATCTTGTGCTTTTGATCTGCATCTTCAGAGCAACGACATGATCTCCATTGTCACCGGCACGACATCTAGATCTCCATCGTTGCGTTGGTGTCGTCTCACCAACTATTGCTTCTACAACTATTGCTAATGCATAGCGATAAAGTAAAGCAATTACAAGACGCTTAATGATTGACACGCAGGTCATACAATAATTAATAACAACCCTAAGGCTCATGTCGGTTGTCGTACTCATCGACGTGCAAGTCGTGAACTTATTACAAAATATGATCATCTCATACATCAACATATATCACATCACAACATGCCCTGCAAAAACAAGTTAGAAGTCCTCTACTTTGTTGTTGCAAGTTTTACGTGGCTGCTACGGGCAACTAGCAAGAACCATTCTTACCTACACATAACCACAATGGTGATTATCAAGTTGCTATTTAACCTTATGCAAGGACTGCTGTAGTCAAATCCGATTCAACTAATGTAGGAGAAATAGACACCCGCCAGCCACCTTTATGCAAAACAAGTTGCATGTTAGTCGGTGGAACCAGTCTCATGTACGTGCACATGTAAGGTTGGTCCGAGCCGCTTCATCCCACAATACCTCCGAATCAAAATAAGACATTGGTGGGAAGCAATATGAACATCACCGCCCACAACTCCTTTGTGTTCTAATCATGCATATCATCTACGCGTAGACCTGGCTCATGATGCCACTATTGGGGAATGTTGCATGGAAAACAAAAAAAATCTACGCACACGCAAGATCTATCCATGGAGATGCATAGATACGAGAGGGGGAGTGCATCTACATACCCTTGTAGATCGCTAAGCGGAAATGTTTATTAACGCGGTTGATGTAGTCATACACCTTCGCGATCCGTCCCGATCAAGTACCGAATGTACGGCACCTCCGCGTTCAGCACATGTTCAGCTCGATGATGTCCTCGCCTTCTTGATCCAGCAAGATAGGTGAAGTAGTAGATGAGTTCTGGCAGCACAACGGCATGGTGATTATGGTGGTGAAACTATTCTGCAGAGCTTCGCCGAGCTCAACAGTTTAGGATGGAGGACGAACTAGAGGGAGAGGGGGCGCCGCACATGGCTTGGGAATCAATGTGTGTGTTGCCCCCTCCTATTATAACATATATATAGGTGGAGGGGAGAGGAGGCTGCCTAGGGCGCCCAGAAAGGGGGCCGGCAGCTGCCCTGGCCACCCCCCTTTCCTTTCCCTACATGTGGACGAGATGGAAAGAAGGGGCTAGCACTACAAAAAAATACACTTCTGTGATGATACGTGTTTGTCATGCATGTACATTCATGACAAATTTATGACAAAATCAAGATAGTCATACATGTGCGGTCGTAGAAGTGTTCCATGACATTACCAAAATTATCATCACGGAAGTGTCTACATCCATGACAATAAATCGCGCGTGACAGAAGTGCTTTCGTCAAGGGTGACCGACCCGTGGCATCCACCGTAACAGAACGCCGTTAAGCTATCGGGTCCAGTTTTGGATCCGATAACACGTTAACAGCCCCGACCAATGGTGATTTTCCACGTGTAAAATCATCATTGCCTAGAGGGAACACGTGTCGGCTCGCCATTGGGACAGATGTCATCCACTCATTGGACCCAAAGCGCCTATGATACGTTGACACGTGGCACGACCCAACAGAGGCCCATTCCTGTGAAAAGGTTGGCTCGTTTAACTTGGTGAAAAGGTGGCGGGCCGGCCCACGGCAAGCCTGTTAATGGCATGTTCGCATATAGCCCATTTACAGCCCGCTAACCCAGGGCCCGTTTACGGCCTATCCGAATTAGGCCCAGTAGCGTCATCTGGGCCGTCCAATATAATTCCAGCCAGTTTTAACTTCCGGCCCATGTATGGCCCATGACATCTTTCGGGCCATATGAGGCCCTTAGTAACCCTCGGCCCATTAACGGCCCGTAGTAAAACTGGCCCGTAATGAACAGTGTATCACTTTATACCCATTAACGACCCATTATGCCGTTGGGCCGTTTCCAGCCCATGTTATCTTTCGGCCTTCTCAGGGCCCATTTATTCTTGGGCTCATTTCCAGCATTCGTTTACTTTCGGCCCGTTACTGTCATTTTCTGCTTGTGGGCCAAATTCAGCCCGTGGTTACAGTCGGCCCGTTTGGTGGCCCGTTAATAAGTTGGTCCGTTTTCATAGCATCATCAAATACAGCCGATTAACGACGGCCCGTCATGGTCGGCCCGTTATGGTCAGCCCATGAACGAACGATTTCAACTCTAGCCCATTTACGGCCATAATGTGGTCTGTTATTGGCCCATGTTTGGCAACCGATCATAGGGCCCATAGAAGGCACATTGATGATACAACCCGTAGAAGGCCCATTGTGTCTACGGCCCTTAGAAAGCCCATTGTTTCTATGACCCGTAGAAGGCCCATTGTTTCTACGGCCCTTAGAAGGCCCATTGTTTCTACGGCCCGTAGGAGGCCCATGTTTACTACAGTAAATATGTAGCCCATGGTTAATGTGGCCTAGTTTTAAAAAATAGGCTATTGCGGCCACTAGCAAACCGCGGAAAAAGAACTGCACTGACTACAAGAAAACAAATAAACAAGACAATAAGGAAATAAATAGGCAAGCAACTTACGCTAGGCTATCACGGCTATTACACATATTACATCCACTGGGCATCAAAGTTCGCCACCAGTGCAAATATAGGGAACAAAGCAGCATACAAACACCGCAGCAAAACAAGTCCAGAATTGAAACCACTTCAGAAGAGCTCAAGAAACAATATCCTTGGTACCCATAATGCTGGCAAGATGCTTAGCAAGCTTATTAACTTTCTCTTGTTTGGCGCTTAAATCCTCCAGCACTTGCTGTTGCACCAGAAAGTACGCATCTGAATTCTGCAGGGACTTCCTCATTCCTTCGGCTTCCTGTCACATAACATCTGATTGATGTCTTTCAACTTGAAGTTAAGACTCAAGAAGCCGAACTGATTCAGGCAGCGAGTTCGAAGAGCTGGTGCCAGTAGTAGTAGCCAACTTGAACACTACATCAAGACAGGACTTTGGGGTTGTCTCAGTGTCTTCAATATAGTTTTTATCAGCTTTCTTGGAGACCTACAGGGATGTCTCACTATCTTGAACCTTATCTGCATTACTTCCTGTACCATTGCATAACGGGGTACCCTTCTCCAATATTTTATCCGCATTCTAAAAGAAAAACAAACAAACACATCACAGGTTTACAATGTAGTATATGAAACTCATTTTGGTAAACCAGTTCAGTAGTAAGGTGGATAGGATAACATCATGAAACAAACATATATATATGTAGTATGGTCACTGTATGGTCTATATCATTCTAGTGTATGTTGCCAAATCAAGATAGATACAGTTCGAATCATATCTATTTAAGACAAAGCAGCTTAGACAGAATATAAGTGTGGGAAACTACACAACAATAACAACACTTGTAAGGTGCATGGCATGAGAATATAACTGTTTATTCAATTGAAACTGAAATCAACATAGAGGAAGTTACAACAGCAAACACGTTGAAGAAATAGGTTTAAAACATACCTGTTGCGCCATTGGAGTTTCAATTGCATCCTTCAAATTTGAGATTAGTTGGTATGAGTAAATACAGTGATGCAAGAGTAAAGTAGTATGAACCATAGCTACGGAACCTGACCTGAGAACAATTCTTCTTCTGCTTTAAGCGTTGACTTGGGGTTCGGTGTGGTGGTCCTCGTGCTTTGGGCACTGTAGAGCCTTACTAACTGCTCGTGTTTGTGTGCTCTATGGTGGAGACGGTGTTGTGTCAACGGGAACTGGGTTACTATCTGCTGGGGTTGGGGTTAGAAGGGGTGTAGCTAGTTCTCTGTCCAAATGGGTAGGGGTATAATCTGCGTGAGTCTGGGTTATGTGTGGTGGGGCTAGTTCTTGGGCAAGTACAACCGTGGTTCTATCTCCATCGACAGGTAGCATGATCTTTTCTGAAGACCGTCTTTTTACTCCCTTAGATACTGCCATCACCCCCTCCAATTGAAATGGATGATAAACAAGAAAAGTAATTGAATGTATAGACATTGTAAGATAGACAGGTGCAATGGATAGTAGGGAAGAAAACAGGGCATGAAATAATTCACATTTATGTTGTCTAACCAAACAGAATAGCAGGACATAATTTCACATATATGATGGCTAATTAAACAGGATAGCATGACACAATTTCACATGTATGATGGCTAACTAAACAGGATAGAATGACATACTTCAAAATATGATGACTATGTAAACAGGATGACATGATATAACTATACGATGTGTCTATTAAATTGGTTGGCATGCCATAAATCACAAACATGCCGTCGATGGAAACATGATGGCACGATATAATTCACAGATAGAATGACATAATTCAAAATATGATGACTATGTGAACAGGATGAGATGATATAACTATATTATGTCTTTAGAAAATGGGTTGGCATGCCATAATTCAGATACATGCTGTCTATGTAAACATCATGGCATGATATAATTCAAATATATGATTTATATACTAAGGAAGTGAGCAAAGGGCAATCGCATATATGATGTGTCAACTAAGGAAATGGCATTCAATATGGTGTATATGATGTAAAAACTAAGCATTGCAATACAACATATGCATGATATGAGTAATATAACCCTACCAAGTTTGAGCATACACCTCAGGGGGATAATAGGACTGGTCATCTGCCTCTGAATCCTCCTCTGAAGAGCTATCTGTAACCAGCAAGATATCTGCTTCACCAGGTAGCATTGTTTGCTCTGAAGACCTTGTTTTCACTCCAGATTTCTCCATCACCAATTCAAATGGCTGATGCACGGGAAGAGCAGTTGAATATACAAACATTGTCGACAAAAGCAATGAGAAATACAAAAAAAGGACGGCATGATATAATTCACATATATGACGCTTGGCTAAACAGCATGGCATTGCATAATTCACATATATAATGCCTTGCAACAAGATAGCATTGCATAATTCACATATATAATGTCTTGCAACAAGATGGCATTGCATAATTCACATATATGGTAATTAGACACCAAACAGGTGGCATTCACACAAAGCATGTCTAAACTAAGCAAATGACATAGCAATGCAAGATACCATATGCACGATATGAGCATCATAACCCTGCCAAGTTAGAGCATGCACCTCGGAGGGGGGGAATAGGACTGGTCATCTGTCTCTGAATCCTCCTCTGAGGAGCTATCTGTAACCAGCAAGACATGTGCTTCATCAGATAGCATTGTCTGCTCTGAAGACCTTGTTTCCACTCCAGATTTTTCCATGACCGTGCCGAATGGCTGATGCACAGGAAGAGTAATTGAATGTACTAAAATTGTTGACAAATTTAACACGTAATAAAAAAAGATGTCATGATATAATTCACATATAAGATGACAGGCTAACCAGGGTGGCATTGCAAAATTCACATATATGATGCCTGGTTAAACAAGATGGCATTGCATGATTCACATATACGATAAAGAAACTACACAGATGGCATTGACACAAAGCATGTCTAAACTAAGTAGATGACATCTTTGATGTATACAGTAAGCAATGCAAGGCACCATATGCATGATATTACCAACATCAGCATGCCAAGTTAGAGCGAAGACCTCATGGGGTAAATAGGAGTGGTCTTCTGCTTCTGAATCCCCCTCAGAATAGTTATCTTCCTCTTGATTATGATCTGAAATGGGTGGAGGGGGGCTGCCTTTGTGCCCACCATGGAGCGATGTCTGCATGAAATTTTATTGCCACGCAAGGCTCGTCTCTTTTGCTCTACATGTTCAGTTCCATTGTGTACAATAACTGACATGCATAGGAATAAAACATAGTGAGATTATGTAAGGAGTGCATGCACAAATCCAGAGTGATGGTAGCAAACTGTGGATAGACCCAAAACAAATGATAGCAGGCAGATAATAGCTTTAGTTAAAAAATACAGATAATGGCTCCTTTAATATTTGTTTGCACCCAACATGAAACTCATAGTAGACACCCGAGATTAACCAGATAGTACTAATTGCTACCCCAATATGTACCCCACAACCATTTAAAAACTCAAGTTTCAGCATAAGTTTGGACCTGAGTCGGAGTCTAATAGGTGAACACGACGATAAAGTAGCATGTCATCATATTAAGCGATGCATAACGTAAGCAGACACGGAAGAGTGCGACCTCTCTTACGGACCCGTGTAGTCCTCAAGGTCATCTGCTCAGTTGATGATGGTAATGCAGTTGTCGTGGCTGCCGGCGGCGGGGAAGAAGATCTGAGGCGGCAAAAGACAGTCTGGAGAGCAGATCCCTGCTGTGGTGAACCCTTCCGTCGTTGGAGCAGCTGAGCTGGGGTGGAACACAGCACCGCAAGAGCAGGACAAACCTCACTAGGTTTTCTTTGACACATATCTGTAACAGAAGTAATTGTGTAAGGGCTTGTTTGAATTTGAGGATTCTAACCATGCAGGGATAGGAAATAGACAAGAATAGGATAGGAATGCATGTGCAAAACAGAGAATTTAAAAACACAGGATTTCTGCCAATCTGGGTGTTTGGTTCACAAGAATTGGAAGATCACAGGATGCAAAGAAGCATGGTGATATTAAGTCAAACCACAAGAAGTGTACAACCTCTTTGGCGAAGCCATGTCGATCTCAGCGTGATTGGGTTGGCTGGTGAGGATGCTCCGACTGACTTGGCTGTCGGAGGAGGGGAAGAAGATCTTAGGCGTTTGGAGATGGAGCCCGAGGTACTGCTCTGCTGTGATGGAGGGTTTCATCATTGGAGCAGCTCCGGTGAGTTGTACGACGCCGAGGCTGAAGCAGGACAAGAGAGACAACGTTAACCTGAGCGGAATTCTAATAGCATCACCAATAGATGACGTAAAATACTTAACTGTCAAAACTGAATTTAACCGTCGAAACTGAACTTAACTGTCGAAACTGAATTTTGCTGTCGAAACTGAATTTTACTATCGAAACTGAACGCACTAGAGGTGAGGCTACAAGTTAGTCGACTGACTTTTTCATCTCTGGTGAGACGATTTTGCAGCCGTTGGATATGAAATCAAGGGCCTGCAGTTCATCTTCAACCTCCACCCCCTGAGCCGCCAGCCACCACCGGCCAAACAGCCGCCCCCCGCCGCCCGCGGCCGGCGTTGTGCCGCCCCGCCTGCCCCGAAAACACTCCCCACCGCCGGTCCGCCGCCGCCCCAGCCTTCCCTGTAGCCCCCCCCCCCCCGTGCCGAGCTTTTTCTCCGGCGATCCCCATGCCACCACCCCACCACCGCCCCCAGCCTGAACCCTAAGATAGATAGTGGGGTACCTCTCTGAGGAGCCCCCCTCCCCACTGCGGCTGGTTCTTCCTTAACTCCGGCGAGCCCCCCCACCCCCTGAAAATTGACTGACCCAAAAGTCGATTCAGTCGACTGAAGTGTAGCTAAATCGGAGCAGCATCGCAAGCAAGAGCGAGAGCGAGAGCAGCAGTGCGAGCAAGAGCAGACTAGGCAGGGGACCGAGAGCAAGAGTAGAGCAGCAGCGCGAGCGAGAGCTAAAGCAGCAGCAGCTCCTACTGATGTGGACGTCGCCGCCGAGGGAGCGACGGCATGGAGGAAGTGGCCGGCGACGCTGCCGTGGATGGAGCCGCGCCGTGTCGGCTCGGGACCGAGCGCCGGCAGCACCGTGAGATCGAATCAAGAAGAAAATGCGGCGATTGGTGTACAACCTCTTTGGTGGCGCCGATTAGGCCACAGCTTCATCCGAGGAAACGGTGATGATGATGCTCTTCCGGTGGTGCAAGTGAAGACGGCGGTGTGGGAATGGAGGTGGCGCGAAAGACGAGGGGAACGTCGGGGCAGCTCCTTGCAGGTGGAGCACGGGGTGGCTGAACTGGCGGGACGACCAGATCGACGACGGATCCTCATCCGGTACGGTGGATGAGGGACGTCGAGGTGTTGCTGTGGACGACGTCATCGGGGAAGAGGCTCCGGCTGGGTGCCGGACGGAGGAGGGTGTGGGGCTTAGAGGATTTTGCCGGCCTCGGTGTATGAATGGGTGGGCGGATGGGATGGGAGTAGGGAACCATGGCTTAGGGACGCGCTTGTCCGAAATTTGGGGTATGTTCCGAAAGTACCCCAACCGATTTGAGGCGGTTCTTTCGGTTCAGGGGTATCACGGGCATTTCACGTGTCGGGATTTCACAGGAGGTGGGAATTTTCGTGCGCATTGTAATTTTGGAATAGCAAGGCGCGGGTTGAGATGGAGGGAGTTGTCGGAGCACAACAAGACAAAGATATATCTTAAATATTTCGGGCTAACAAGGCACGGGTTGAAGAGGCGGGAGTTTCGTAGCACGATAGACAGAGACGCTAGCTTGAAACGCATAACAAGGCGCGGCTTGAAATTTCGGGAGAACAAGCTTAACGTGTACCCAACAAAAAAAGACAATTTAGACTAGTATGATATACTACGTACAATGTGTTTAACACGCACAACACACACACAGACACCATTTAGACTAGTAAGGTACACGTGCATTGCACGCATGAGATTTGGCAACCAAATTATGAATAAATACCACATTATAGCATGTAAGCTTTGAGTCATATATGCATGATGTAGATGTTCGTTTAATTCTTATAGTTCATTTCATTCAAAATCATCTAGTTTTTATAAGAAAGCTAATCTATTTTAAGATTCATGGAACTGTGCATTGTAAGGCATAAAGTAAAAACAAATCATGTAGAAAAACATTTGGGCAATTCTGATACGGAAGATTCTAGAACAAAGAAGAAGTGCTTGTGTTTTGAGGTTTGTGCATTATGCTTAAGTTCAACCATAGAGTCTTCTAGATTGTACATGTGGCAAAATCTCGTGGAATCTAGATGATATCCAATGGCCAGTAGTGCTCAAATTTGCCAGCTCTGCACCATCGGATTGGCCTCATCTGACGACCATCTTTCAAAGTTAAAGTTATCCGCACACTATATAAAAAATATAAAATATAATATATATATATATAGGGGTATAGATATAGATATGTGATGCGAAAGCCACCCATCATCGCCAATTAGAATAGTGTGTCCATGCACGGATGCAATGTGGGTAAACGATGTCTGCCATCGGTATCTCAAATTCAAACCAATCTGACCTTGTTCAATGTGTATACATTGCAACATGCTCGTTTCCAAACCACACCGCGCAGATCTCCGTTATATTCATGCATGCATGGGTTTCAAACATCATGATCTCTTATTCAAATATTTGTATTCAACTTTACATTGATTATGACCTCACCTAGTCTTTTACACCCACACATTGGTCTTCTCTTTATAATTGTACCACTAACTTTCTCCCGTGCATGCATGCACACACACTACCAGTCGGCATTATCCATCGCACACATGCAATCTTTTTCTTCAGGTCGGTCTCCCATGAAGGCACACACACACACACATCCCCCTCTCCGTCATATCGGGCATTCTTTATCTCTCACGTGCATGCGCAACGATCGATGTTCCTGTATGTGTGTGTGTGTATATAGCTAGGTCTTTCATAGTTTTCCACATAAACCGATGAATCTATATATCTAGTGAGGTCTCACCCTCTTTCCCACGTCCACATCGATCAATCTATACCTCTCTATATAGGATTACATATATAGCTAATACACCCGCATTAATTATATATCCAACGCCCCCCTCTCATCATCCATGCCTTCCGCTTCATCTCTCGGACGCGCGCACAATGGCGAAGACAGGGGGCAGCAAGGGCCCTGCCCCCCCCCCTAACATCACTATATATCGAGGCTAATATGAATGTGATCATTAGACAATTGCTGGTAAAAATGGTTTAAGTTGATCAATTGGCTCTCCTCGTAAAGGATTAGCAATGCTTGGCCCCCTAGCTCATGGGACATGTTTCATGGCTCCGCCACTGCGCGCAACAGCGCACGTTCTCGCCCCCTCTCTCTAAATATCGATCTCGCAGTTGTGCACTCCTTCATAGTCTCCCTCCACTCGGCCCCTCGCACCATCTTCTAGCCCCCCACCGGAATTTGCCACATGTACAATCTAGCAGACTCCATGGTTGAACTTAAGCATAACGCACAAATCTGAAAACAACAGTCGTTCTCCTTTGTTCTAGAATATTCCGTATCAATACTGCCCAAACTTTTTTTCTAGTTGAATTGCCATTATTTGTTTTTACTTTATGCTTTACAACGCACAATTCCATGAATCATAAAATAGATTAAGGGCTTCTTTGATTCCAAGGATTTTCAAAGGAATTTTGGAGGATTCTAATCCACAGGAATTTTCGATGTCGGCAAAACTCAGGTATTCCAGAACTGCAACGATAAAATTGTGACGACAACACCTCGGAGCTCAACTCCCCGGGACACTGCCACAACCCCTAAATGTCAGGAGGCACCAAGAACAATGTTCTCGTCACAAAACCATCGGAGCGATTCCAAGATACCCGCGTGATCCTAAAAAAAATTTAGTGAAATTTGAGGAGAGAAGAGTCAAAACTTCTATGTCAGGAGGCCTCACCAGAGCGACAAAGGGACTGAGGAGTAAAAAGAATCCTACTCTCCGATATATATAATCCTAAGACTCAAAACATTTTTGTTCTAGCCTCAACAACGCCAGCGATTCGATCAAGCAGGGGGCTCCTAAGTCGGGGATGGCTCTGATTACCAACTTGTAACGCCCATGATGCGGCTATATCTCCCACGTGTCGAGGCACGACTTAGAGGCATAACTGCATTGTAGGTATTGTCGCAAGAAGGGTCATCTTCACACAATCCCATGTAATGAACAAGAAAGGGATAACGAGAGCTGGCTTACAATCGCCACTTCACACAATACATAAATTAAATTCATACATCATACAAAATCCACACATAGACCGACTACGGTCAAATCCAAATGAAAGGAAGATAACCCCAAATGCTAGATACCCGATCGTCCCAACTGGGCTCCACTACTGATCATCAGGAAATGAAACATAGTAATGACCACATTCCTCGTCGAACTCCCACTTGAGCTCGGTTGCGTCACCTGGACTGGTATCGTCGGCACCTGCAACTGTTTTGGTAGAATCTGTGAGTCACGAGGACTCAACAATCTCACACCCGCGAGGTCAAGACTATTTAAGCTTATAGGAAGGATGGGGTAATGACGTGGAGCTACAGCAAGCACTAAGCACATATGGTGGCTAACATACGCAAACAAGAGCGAGAAGAGGAGCAACGCAACGGTCGCGAAGCTAGAAATGATCAAGAAGTGATCCTGAAACTACTTAAGTTCATACATAACCCAGACCGTGTTCAGTTCCCGGACTCCGTCGAAAAGATACCATCACGGCTACACACACTGGTGATGTATTTTAATTAAGTCAAGTGTCAAGTTCTCTACAACCGGACATTAAATAATTCCCATCTGCCTCATAACCGTGGGCACGACTTTTGAAAGATAATACCCTATAGGGTGTCCCAACTTAGCCCATTATATGCTCTCACGGTCAACGAAGGATAAACCTTCTCCCGGGAAGACCCGATCAGTCTCGGAGTCCCGGTTTACAAGACATTTCGATAATGGTAAAACAAGACCAGCAAAGCCGCCCGAATGTGCCGACAAATCCCGATAGGAGATGCACATATCTCGTTCTCAGGGCACACCGAATGAGCCAGACGTCGGGTTCGCATAGACCCTGGTTGCCCAGGGGGCGCCGGACATCGCTCGGTTTGGGCCAGCACTCGCAGGAACACTGGCCCGAGAGGGTAAATAAAGATGACCCTCGGGCTCGTGAAAACCAAAGGGAAAAAGGCTTAGGTAGGCAAATGTAAAACCAAGGTTGGGCCTTGCTGGAGGAGTTTTATTCAAGGCGAACTGTCAAGGGGGTCCCATAAATCACCCAACCGCGTAAGGGATGCAAAATCAAGGAACATAACACCGGTATGACGGAAACTAGAGCGGCAAGAGTGGAACAAAAACACTAGGCATAATGCCGAGCCTTCCACCCTTTACCAAATATATAGATGCATTAATTAAATAAGAGATATTGTGATATTCCAAAATATCCATGTTCCAACATGGAACCAACTTCAACTTCACCTGCAACTAGCAACGCTATAAGAAGGGCTGAGCAAAAGCGGTAATTTAGCCAAACAATGGTTTGCTAGGAAAGGATGATTAGAGGCTTGACATGGAAATATGGGGGCATGATATAGCAAGTGGTAGGTAGCGCAACATAGCAATAGAGAGAACAACTAGCAAAGCAAAGATAGAAGTGATTTCGAGGGTATGGTCATCTTGCCTGCAAGGTTCTCAGAGTTGTCGAAAGCTTGATCCTCATAAGCGTTCTCAACAGGTTGCTCAATCACGAACTTGTCTCCCGGATCTACCCAAAGCAAGAACACAAGCAATGGAACCACAATCAATCACGGTGCAATGCACAAGCAACATGATACAATACATGCATGATATGCGAGATGTGATATGCGATGCATATGCGTGCTCCGGAAGAAAAAGGATGAACAAGGCATCAACTTGGCAAACCAACTATGCCGCTGGAAAGATGAGATGATTTCGGTCGAAATCGATATAAAGATCACCGGAAACGGATGCACGGTTTGCAAATGGCAAGCAAAACAAGAATGACACGATTCTGCGATTAACAGCATGATAGCACCTAGAATACATCAAGTAACTATGCTACAGCACCCCAACATAGCAACAAAGCATATGGCAGTGATCTACAAGAGATGCTTGACAAAAGATGAACATTGAGCTACGGCTAGATCACACAATAACAGGCTCAAAAAAGCATGGCAAAAGTGCAAAAGATATCAGCTTCACAGACTTGGTGAAAATACTGAACATGGCTGAAATAGCATCAGGTAGCAATGTTTAGAGCAAGCAATCAACATGCTACAGGAACTTATCATAGCAAAACAAGGCATGGCATGAATCTTTACTGACCATGAGCCAAAAAGGCACAAAAGATATGATGGCACCCATGTAAACATAGCAAGTTCCGTTAACAGGTTTCAGACTTAGCAGAAAACAGAGCATGGCATTAACAGAATTTTTGTGAGCTCGATTCACACGTCACAAAGCAATGCATGACAAAACAAGCATACCTACAGGAACAAGGCATGTTCATGAAGCTAACCATGGCAAGAGCAAGTTCATAGCATGTATGGATCAACTACAACAACTTTGGCAAAATTGAATATCATGTTAACATTCTACGAGGAACATTTTATAGCAAAAGTAGAGCAAGATTAAGACATGCTAGGGCACTCCATAAATGCAAACAGTGGCACGGATGGATAGAGCATAACCATATGTCCAAAACATCTTTACTGAACATACTCAAAATAAGTATGGATCTCACTGTAGCCACATGGATACATGGCAACAAAATAACAGCAGGAAAAGACACTGCAAAATTCTAAGTCCCTGAAAACAGAAACATCACGAAGCCTAGTTTGCATGTTTGTGCTAGTCACCACATAGATGACAAAAATACATGGCATACACCCCTGTAAATATGGCATGGCATAGATCAAAATACATGTAGAGCTCATGCCCAAAAGATGCACACATCAAATGCAACAAAAATAACAAAACGTCAAGTTCTGATAAGTAACAGCAGTAAACAACATATAGCACTCTTGCATCAGAGATTTGGGCATCAAGATGAACTCAAACGAGCATGGCACTATAGAACAAAATGAAGAGCATCTCGTGATGAACATTTCGATATATCATACACGCAAAACGGAGCAGTATACAATGAGATATGATGCGATGAACAGAGCCACATAATATGAACAAAACGGGACTTAGTTCGGGGTCAACCTCTCAGATCTAGGGTTCTTCGCACGCGAACCGAGGCAGCGGCGGCTCGCCGGAGCTCGCAGCGGCCGGAGAAGCGCTCGGGGAGGTCGCCGCGGTCGGGGGAAGCCGGATCCGACGAGGGGGAGGCCCGGCGGCGAGGGCGGCGCGGCGTGGAGGCACGGTGGGGACGAAGGCGGCGGCGACGGGCGGTGGCGCGAAGGAGTTCGGGCGGCGGTGGAGGGAGTCCGGCGTCGCGGGAGCTCGGCACGCGGGCGACGAGGTCGCCGGCCGGCGCGGGACGGGGCGTCGGCGGGAACCCGAGCGGCGGCGCGCGGGCTCACGCGGGCCGGATCTGGGCCGCGAGGTGGTGGGAGGCGGCGGCGACAGGTGGCGGCTCCTGACTGGTGCGGGCTGCGGCGGCGGGTTCGTCCGGCGCGGACCGAACGCGTCCGGCGGCGGAGAGGGAGTGGGCTAGGGTTTGACTGCGCAAAAAATCCGGGGGAAGCACATATTTATAGCTAGAGGAAGGTAGGAGACTCCAAATGGAGTGTGGTTTTCGCCCACACGATCGTGATCGAACGACCGAGAGCATGGAGGGGGCTTAGATGGGTTATTGGGCTGTTTGGAGGGGTGTTTGGCTGCCACACACAAAAGGCCTTTGCGGTTACCTGGTTAACTGTTGGAGCATCAAACGACCTCCAAATGGAACGAAACTTGACAGGTGGTCTACCGGTGGTGTACCAAGGCCACTTGGCAAACCTCGGTCCATTCCGAGAACGTTTAACACCCGCTCACGAAAAGAGACAAGAGGGGTGCACGGTGCATGTGGGAGTGCCGGATTGCAAAACAGACAACGGGGAAAATGCTCGGATGCATGAGACGAACACGTATGCAAATGAGATGCACATGATGACATGATATGCAATGCATGACATGAACAAAATGCAAAACGAAAGACAAAACCTGACCACGAAGGGAATATCATAACACATAGCCGAAAATGGCAAGAGTTGGAGTTACAAATATGGAAAGTTACATCCGGGGCGTTACAGTTTTTTTACAAAAACTAATTGATTTTGAATGAGATGAACTATAAGAATTAAACGAAGGTCTACATCAGGCATATATGACTCAGAGCTTACATGCTACACTGTGGTATTTATTCGTAATTTGGTTGCAAAACCTGATGCGTGCAATGCACGTGTACCTTACTAGTACTTCGAGTTTGTGCAAAACACAATGGCACTATACACAGTGTCTCTCTTATAGTTCATCAAGCCACGTGGCACATGTGGAGGCGTTGTCGCGACATCCTTGTGTGGATTGATCACAATGACGTGTTGCTGGTTCCAGAAGAATGTACTCGTCCTCCCTGAGCCGCACTGGCGGTACATGCACGAAGCGAAGATGTGCACGCATGCCACGCACGCACTCATTCCCTCGCACGCACACGCGGGTACACGGGAGGACGCAATTTTGTACCAAGATCCACCCCATGTGATAATTTGACGCGTGTAAAGTCCTTCACTTCATTGATGGTCAATTAATACAGCGCATGCAAATTGAGTGGACGTGAGGGCGGAAGAAAGACATTACTACTCCACTGCGCGCATGCGAGTAGTTAAATCATGGGTTGCTAGTAGTACTTCCATTGGTCTCCTTCGTATTTTGTGCCAATTTTTGAGAGTAACATAATATTTAGGCATCTGAGCAGTGTAGTCTACTTGAAATTTATGTTCCACTAAACTCATCAGGAGCCGTTTCGGGCCTCAAAACCAAAAACCATCAAGTAATCTTTACCTTGTTCCCATCACATTCGAAAGTACTAGTGCTATAATTAAGTGCAAGCCTGCTCACACCTACCAATACGTACCAAACCTGAACGTGATCCCACTATGGAAGTTTTAGTACTAGTGCTAGTACTTAGGTTATAAAAAGGGGAACTACCTAACCGAAAATTACTCTACCTTCCTCCTTATAAGTCCTCCTTCTTCGTCCGTCCTTGCCATGGCCGGTGTGCAGAGCTCTAGGTCGAGAACTACTCGTAACAAGGGAGCGGCAACCAAGGCTGCGGAATAAAAAGAGGGCTCGCCGCCACGTAGAGACCTCGAAAGATCTCTCACGGGCAGGCGATGGCTCCCAGGAGCGCCCTAGACGCAGAGGCGAACAGGCCGAGCTGGCGGCGCTGGAGTCGTTATCCCTCGACGGCATGCCCGATCAGCTCAATAAGCACCTCAATAAGCAGAAGGAGTTCATCCACGGCTTGGTGGGGCTGCTGAAGGAGAGCCTCGAAGACATGCCCGCTGAGCTCAATGAGCAAGGGGAGTTGACCGCCGTCTTGGTGATGCTGCTGAAGAAGAGCATTGCCTCGGAGAAGAAGGCGACCGGCAAAAATCCTGCAACTTCAGGAGGACAAGGCGAAGCTCTGCCACGAGCTCGACCTGCTGAAGGAGGAGAACGCCGGATGGAAGAAGCTGCATGAGAATAGTAGTTCCTCGATGAAGATGTTGCAGGCCCTCATCATGGAACAGAAGGAGGAGTTGGCGAAGCTCCGCATCGAGCACCCGGTTGCTGTCAAGGTACGTAATGCGGCCGTGTAACAGATGATGAAGGCTCGCATCAAGAAATCCCACGTCATGGACACAATGATGAAGATGGCGGAGGAGACGCGCAAGGAGATGGAGGTCGTGGAGGCGATGAAGAAGCAGCTACGACTCCGCGGCCAATAACCCTTCATGTAGTGAGAGCAGCGCCCCAGACTTGTGTGTGCGTCTTCCTTCTTTTTTTGGGGTGATAATCCTCCTTCTTCTTTTGCTCCTGTGTTTCTTATTTTGCTTCGGGTGTTTCGCCGCACGTGTCACCTTCTCTACGAGGCATAAATAGAACAATGCTAAAAATGAGATGACTAGCAAATTAGATCATTCTTTATTGCCAACAGAACAATACCTCTTGCTAGTAATATATAAAAAGAGTAGAGAGTAGAGGATATGGCACTGGGCTGCCGTGTTTCGTGCTCCTCCGTCGTACTCAAGTGAAAAATTTGAGTATACCGCACGGTTCTTTGCTCCTCCTCAGGTCGTCGGCACATTTATACGAGCAGTCAAATCACAAGGCCCCGCCTTCCAGCAATAATGTGTCATCAAATCACAAAGGCCCTCGCCTCTCGTGAAAAGGACCAAGCTAGACTGCCCCCGCCCTCTAGCCTTTTAAAAAATGTATACATTTGTACAGTAGTAGTATCGATGGATTGCGCCATGGAGCAAAACTATGCATATACTATATGACACTACCCACTATGAAGGTACTGGTAACATAGACTAGTAACTGGTCTATGTTACTCTCCACTATGACCAACCAAAGTTGAGGCGCAGATACCAACGAGGGCCTGGTTGTGTCTATACTTGGACAACTCACCCGACTGCATGCGCACGAGGCAGACAAAGCTCGTGTCGTGTTGGTGCCGTGTGCGGCCTGCACATTAACCAAAACCTCGCGCCTCCATCTTAGCCTCCGCGTTTAAAACATCTCAATCTCAAGGCCAAGGAACAACGTGAAACCTATGATAGAGCCAATCGGATGGTTGAGAACACTACAATTCGTAGCTACAGATGCATTTTTGAGAGAGGACGAGTGCGTGCGTGCACCTCTTCTCAGAGTACAACTGTATGTGGGTGGCATCGACCTAGGGAGCAGTGATGGTGCGTGCGAGAAGTCCCGAGAGATAGGTGTAATGCATCTGAAAAAAACACTAGTCTATAGCTCGCCACGAGGCTATTCCTGTCGAACGCCAAGCGTAAGATATGTATCCGACGGTGCCTGTTTTTGCATGTACACAGCAGTAGAAAAAGAACTAGTACCATGGCATATGCTACACCACAGCCGAGAAAACGTGCCGACGTTACGCCAACCAGGAATAGTGCCGCACTTCGAAACTAGAAACGTCAATAAATTTTGAGCGCGTCTCGTCACATTCCAAATTACTACTACTACCATGCTATATTTAATTGCAAACCTGTTCACACCGATCACAACCTAAACGGTTTCCCACTTAGGAGCGTATTACTAGTACTCGGTTATAAATACTACTATGCTAAGATGACTGCACATTCCTCCTCAACTCCTCATCCACAAAAAAAAATCAAGTCAATCAAGCCATAGCAAGCGTGAGTTCTGGGTCGAGAGATTTCCACCAGGGAGAGGTGAGCATGGAAGAGGAAGCATGAGAGATGTCCCTCCTCGCCGCGAAAGCAGCCGACATGTCCAGCCGCGCAGCAGTAGCAGCACAGAGGTCCCGCCGCGCCGCCGAAGCAGCACAGAGGTCCCGCCGCGCCGTCGATGTAGCAGACTGGTCCGGCCACACCGCGGAAGCAGCAGAGATGTCCCGCCGCATTGTCGAAGCAGCAGGGAGGTCCCGCCGCGCCGCGGCGGCCTGGGAAAATTTCTCACGGACAGGCGAGGACTCTTACAGGCGCATGCATGCGATAGTCCATAGCCAGATGGATCAGATCTCCGGCTGGGCGAGGATGCATGACGAGGCTACCGGCGTCATCCGGCAACTGGGGGAGGGCAATGCGAAGCTCCGGGGTGAGCGCGACATGCTGAGGGCGAAGATCGCCGGAAGGGCGAAGCAGGAGGAGGAGACCGCTGCCGTGTTGCAGAGGACGGGCGTCATCATCAAGAAACTTATGGACGAGAATGCCATGCTCCGCATCGAGCGCAACAGGCTGGTCGAGGAATCCATGGATGCTGCCAAGCAGCGTATTAAGGACATGAAATTGATGAAAGAGATCATCGCCCGCCGTGAGAACTAGTCCCCACAACCTGCAGGGCATAAAGAAAGTAGAGATCAGCGGGCCAGATCATTGTATGCGTCTTCCTTCTTCTTTTTCCCTGGTGTATTTCGGGCGTAGCCGCATGTGGCTTTTTTAATTATCTTCCTAATTATGTAAGACAATTATTATCCACTCTCGTCATCCTTATATATATTCATCAGTCTTGCTATAAGTTGTAGTAGATGCTATATAGGTCTGTCGGATCTTACATCAAGATCCGTGCAAAATTTTCTTTTCAGATTTTCTTTTTTCTCTCTTAAATCTCAGTCGAGTGAGACATTGCCACGCCATTAAACAGAGGCTCGGGCGCCATTAATGGAGACCTTGGGAGAGAGGTGGACGGCAGATGGAGGTCAAAGGGCTCTCCTCCCGATAAGCACGCGCAGGGGTCTGATCGCACGCCTCCCGTACTCAAATAGCTACCCTGCACGGCGCCTCCTAGCTAATAAAAAAGGGGACGCGTGGCGGCACGTAAATGGTAAATAGAACGCCCACGGTTTCAATAATACTTGTGTTTCCGATTGTAACGTGACAACACTTGTTCCAAAATGACTTTGTTGATTGTTAATGTGTGCGCCTTCGCAAATCGGACAGCAAAATTACCACAGCATGTTGGTGCCATGTCATGGCACCAAGCCAAGTTTCATGATTTTCATGCGTGTTTCGGATTTACAGGAATTAAAAAACCAAGTTTCTCAATGTTTCCAGCCGAGCCATGACGCCCAGATGTTTGAATTTCATTCCCATTTCTGGCATGGGACCTAGAAATTTACCCGAGGACACACATGTGATTTTTCAACCAGCTTTGGTGCACTGGAGCATGTGCTTGTATTTAAAATTTGAATTATGCACACAAAGGTGACACGTTCCCTCTCAGAACCACGAGCCTTCTTGAGAGAAGCTCCGGTTTGCAAGAAACTTATACCAAAACTTGTTCCTATTCTGCAATTTTTTTACCACAGCATGGTAGTACCATGACATGACACCATGCCAAGTTTCATGATTTTCAGGCGTGTTTTGGATTTACAAGAATTTTAAAACCAAGCTTCTCAATGTTCTCGGCCGAACCACGATGCCCAGATGTTTGAATTTCATTCCCATTTCTTGCATGGGACCTAGAAATTCACCCGAGGACACACATGTGATTTTTCAGTCAACTTTGGTGCACGGGAGCATGTGCTTGTAGTTCAAATTTGAATTATGCACATTAAATGACCAGAAACTCAATTAATGTATAAAAAAGGCCAAACGAACCCGGAATAATTCCAAAATTTAACAGGGCACTCATATAGTTCTATGTTGCCTCTGTAAAGAAAATCTGGCGGAGGCAGCGTATATTGTTTCGCACACAAAGGTATAAAGAAATAAAGAAATAAAATTAGCCCTATTTAATTCTTGGGTTCTTATTATTTATGCCACTAGTTGTGTATCACTACTCAGTTTTGCCATTAGAAGTTACAACTACTCAAAAAATGCCATCGATCCGTGAGATGCCTGCTCAAAAATGCAATTAGATATCTAAAAAATGCCATCGTTAAGTTAGATGTTTGCTCAGAAATGCCATTAGACATTGTTATTTTCACGTCAAACCCCGTTGACCATGTTACATGACAAAAATAAGCCGATTCTCACAATGATAAGTTAATGGTGTCCAGCACAACACACCCCTCAAATAAAACTAAGCACCCTGGAATTCTTTGACAAAACTAAGCACCCTGAAATTCTTTGACAACTAAACTGCTGGCTATATGATGTTGGCCATATATATTGTACGTATATAATGTCAAGAAACGAGTGGTAGTACTATACCAACTAAAAGATGAAATGTACGAAATATAACGAGAAGAAACATAACATAGTTCTGCTGGGGGCTCAGCACAACACACCCCTCAAATAAAACTAAGCACACCAGAAATTAAACTAAGCAACTAATCCGGTAGACACTGCATTAGAACCACCATGAGCAACGACACTGCCACCTTACTCGGAGTCCTCGTCCACGTCCTCGACTTCGTCCTTGTCCCTCTTCCTCTTGGGCGATACTTCTTTGCTTGAACCGCACACTTGGCTCTTGCTCTTCATCCAACCCTTGTAGATATTGAAACAAAGGTAGCCATCCATTGCAGCGTAGTGGATGTGGTCCATATCTAGTACATTCCACTGCCATGCATGACGATGAAACGTGTACGGAGGTTTCTCTAGTTTACCGTACGAAGGATGAACCATGGCTCCTGCCAGGGTCAGCATTGAAGGCTGATCAAGGGAGGGCACCAGCCCTTCCTTCTGGAGGTCGAAGGGGTCGCCTACAACGAGGCCTATCCGACCCAGGATTTCCTTGTCGTTCCTAAAGTCTACAGTAACGAATTTGACTCGGCCGCCCTTGAGGAACTTCTTAAATTCCTCGCACTCAACGTCGGCATGGCATATGTGGTAGACCAAGCATAAGTCATGCACGCAAACCTGGATCACGGCGGGCTTCTTCTTCTCTGCCTCCTTTAGTTTCTTCTCGCTTCCCAGGACTGTGGTGTACTCAACATCTAGCCCAGCGACCCACTCATCATTTGAGTTTTCGAACATGCGTTTGAAGCGAGCAAGGCATTCTTTCACCGTTGCGGAAGAACGGGTGTAGATGACGTCGAACTCATCGCCGGTGATGGTTCTAACCTTGTACTCACCGCCGATCATGGAGATTTGGGACGCCATGGATTTGGGAGGAGGGTTAGGATTAGTGGAACTGCCGTAATGTGAAAGGACGGGACGACTAGGAGCGGTTTATCGATTGTAAAAATGTCGAGTGGGGGGGCGTGCGAATGGCAGGGTAGTGGCTTGCCTGGTGGATAAATGGATTCATGCACAGTACTATGGGGGCCCAATTAGATGTCATGTCTACTCGATGCCCAATTAAATGGCTTTCGATGTCATGTCAAGCGTCGGGAAAATTACAGGTGATACGAAGCTTTCCATTCTCCCATGATACGGGCTTCTGAGAGCCCTTGGATCTGAGATCGAACGGTTGCATGGCGTGATTCTAGACCTATGGGTGAATATCCTATCCTGGAGGGTTATTCTGCAAATTTTCAGCAACTTAGCATGCGACCGTTCGATCTCAGATCCAAGGGCTGCCAGCAGCCCGTATCATGGTCGCGCCTACCACGACCGTCGCCTCGCTCGCGCGGTCGCGCCCTTGGAGATTTAACACGGTGCGTTAGGCTATCTGATGTTGGCATGTCATACATAGTCATCACTTAGTCACTCATACAACAAGGTTAGCTATAAGGTTGGCTATAAGAGTATTTTTTGTTTACTTCTCTCTATCTCTTTCTTCGTAGTATTTATTGCATTTGCCAAGGAGTGACCTCTTCCAATGAAATGGTGCTTAGATGAGGTGCTATGGGCATTAAATGGCTTAGCAACTCAAGTCCCCAATGCATAGGTGCTTAGTTTTTTGTTGCTAAGTTTGCTTCATCTAGGTACACGCGCTTAGCACCGTTTCTTCCTGGGGTCACCAAACTAGTCTCTCTCTTCTTAATTAACTTGCCACATCAGAATTTATGCATATGTGGCAGGCTTAGCGCATGTAGGATCAAGTACAATAGTAGGCTATAAGCCCGCATTACATGGCATTTTTGCATACGTGGGGGAAAGAGGCAATGAAAAAGTGGAGGAGTGGGCTCTCAAGCAAGAGCCAGCCTCTACATGGTGGAGCATCAGGAGAGGCACCTGTATGGAGGTGGTCGGGAATCGGGAGACTCAAGCCGGTCGTAGCGCCATAGTTAAAATGATAATGGCAAGTCAAATCACCGGGCCCCACCTGTCCGGCAGCAACTCACTGTCAAATCACACAGCCCTACGTTTGTAGCAGCCTACTCCCTCATCTCGTGTCTATGTCGAACCGACTAGGCGGAACTTCCCCACCTATCGCGCGGGAAAAGCACCGCCCTCGACTTTTAAATAGTACAGTATACTAATTTTGTATCCATGGATTGCGCCATGGAGCAAAGCGTCAAGAAAACGGAGGTACACATGTACGGAGTATACAATACGCCCGTTGCGTTCGCGTCACACCCCAGATGGTCGGTCGGTCTGGCACGCCGCTCTCCGAATGGAACGCGCGTCATATTGCTTTTGCACAAACATGTGGGACCGCAATTGAGAACCGACCATAGGCACACTCCCCGGCCCCGCAAGTCGGCTGAGTTAATAGAAGCACATACTCCACCTTGGTACCTGGACGATCCCTGCAAGACACGGAAGATCAGTTCGTCCATGCATGTGACCAGACTCCAGCAGACACGCCTAGATTGGCTATCATCTACATATCGTGCAGGCTGTGTTGTACAGGGCTGTAGTTCTGGTGAGAAATCTAAAAAAAGGTTTCTTGTCATCTCGCAAAATTAGGTGTCATGTGCTTCGGATCACTGCGAGGGTTAAACAGCGACAACTGAGTTGGGCTAGTCATTGGGGGCACATGCACGAAGACTACTCGGCTGCCATCTAGGTCAAGTCGGATATGTTAATTAGGACATCTATCGACGGACCCCTTTTCTACGAGTTTATCTTTAATTTGAGCTTTCACTACTGGAAACCACTTATTTGCCGTCTGCCACCTCTTTGCCGTCCGCTGGCTGACGGCAAAGAAGGTCTTTGCCGTCAGCCACAAGAAAACAGACGGCAAAGATGTGGCTGATGGCAAACGAAGTCTTTGCCATCAGCCAGTTCTTTGCCGTCCGCTGACTGACGGCAAAGAATCTTTGTCGTCCGCTAGTAGACGGCAAAGAGGTGGGTGGGTCCAGTTATTGTTTAACCAACTCAAGCCCACCGGCCCCACCTCTTTGCCGTCCGCAAGCGGACGGCAAAGAAACTTTGCCGACCGTTGGCTGACGTCAAAGAGGCGGCTACGTTAATGGCCGTCCCGCCCCGTCTCTTCTCCCCACTCTCTGATTCGTCCCCACCCACACCCGCGCCACCGCCGCCGACCCCGTCTGCCGTACCCAGCTGCCCGCCGCCCCACACCCCTCCCTTGCGACCCCCGACCTCCACCGCACCCCCGCCGCCCCTTCCACTTCACCCCGCCCCCACTGCCCCTCCCCTCCGTCACCATCCCCCACCCACACCGGCCCGCGCCGCCGCCGTCGACCCCGTCCGGCGTAGCCTGCCGCCCCGCCGCCCTGCCTCCCTCCACGACCTCCACCACGGCCCCGCCGCCTCTTTCACGTCGGGAAGCCACGCCGCGGCTGTCCCCGCCCCGTCCCGCCGCGGCCGTCCGGCCTCCCCCTCCACCGGGTCGCCGCCTCCTCCAGTGGCCGCCGCAGCCGTCCGGCCTCCCCCTCCACCGGGTCGCCGCCTCCTCTAGCGGCCGCCGCAGCCATCCGGCCTCCCCCTCCACCGGGTTGCCGCCTCCTCCAGCGGCCGCCGCAACCGTCCGGCCTCCCCCTCCACCAAGTGAGCTCCTCTCCCCCTTTTTTTTGTTTAATTAGTTTCTTTTTGTTTATTTTAGTTTAGTTTCTGTTTTAGTTATAGTTATAGTTTAGTTTTAGTTTTAGTTTAGTTTTAGTTTAGTTTATTTTAGATTAGTTTTAGTTTTAGTTTATTTTATTTTAGTTTTAGTTTTAGTTTATTTTAGATTAGTTTTAGTTTTAGTTTAGAAGAAGAAGTAGAAGGAGGAGGGAGGAACAGGAGGAGGGAGAAGAAGAAAGAACAAAAGAAGAAGAAGAGGAAGAAGAAGAAGAGGAGGAGGAGGAGGAGGAGGAGGAGGAGGAGGAGGAGCAAGAAGAAGAAGAAGAAGAGGAGGAGGAGGAGGAGGAGGAGGAGAAAGAAGAAGAAGAAGAAGAAGAAGAAGAAGAAGAAGAAGAAGAAGAAGAAGAAGGGGGATGAGAAGAAGTAGAAGAATGAGAAGAAGTAGAAGTAGTAGAAGAATGAGAAGACCCCCTGACCCCCTGACCCCCCAACCCCGACACCACACCCCGACACCCGACCCGGACTCCACCCCGACACCCGACCCCCTAACCCCCTGACCCCGACACGACACCCTGACCCCCCGACCCCGAAACAGCACCCCGACACCGACACGACACCCCGATCCCCGACACCTCCCGAAAAGGTGTTCTTTGGCCTTGCAGAGGCCGATGGGGTCATATATTTGTGAATTATTAGTTAGGTCATATATTTTTCGATTTTGTTATGAAAACATCATATATAATTGTGTTGATCGGGTAGATTTAAATGTGCAGTTGTTTCATCGTTGCGAGGTTTGGTGGTCGACGACCTCGCCGTGCGTTTGACGAGCTCTGCCCCTTCGTTCGTGGGTGAGCACAAATGACATGTCCTCCTCCCCTGTTAATATTTGCTCTGTTCCGGTGTTCGTGCCGATGAAACTTGATAGCTAGCTATATATGTGTCTTGAATCATCAGTATGCGTAACCAATATGTGTCTCCCGTTCGAAAGCGTCATAGTTATAAATATGCATGCATTTGCATATTTATAACCTTGATTCTTTCGAATTGTCCAACGCTATCCATGGACAGCCCGAGTATGTTTAGATTAGGTTCGTTTTCCCATATGCTTTGCTCCGGATCCAACGCATAAGTTTCGTCAGTGCCTCCCCTGTTGTTCTCCGGGTACACATCCTCTCTGTTTATTGCAGAGACGTGTATCAGGAGAACAGCGGGGAGGTGCTGCCGAAATTTTGCGTAGGATCCGGAGCATAGCATGGGAAAATGAACCCAATCTAAACATACTCGGGTGGGATTAGGACCTATCATTACCTATTAGAGTGTAGGTTGCATGGACGTAATAAAATTGACAAAGTAGATCAACTGATGAATATATACATGTTGAATTATATATATATATATATATATATTTGTTGTGTGTCTAGTAGCTCTGAAAGTCAAGATGAGTGATCGTGCGTGGATGTACACCGGTCACACTGGTTAGAACAAATGGAGCACTGAATGGTTCACAAAAACCAAGGGGTTTGTGTGAGCCGCATTTGCAAATGGCCAGAGGAAAACCTGGTGCCCCTGTTTACGGTGCGGCAATTGGGAAAAGAGGACAGAGGCTGAAATGGGCAAACACCTACAGAAGAGTGGTTTTACGCCCGATTATACAGTGTGGACATTTCATGGTGAGTCTGCCCAATGTGACCGAGCTGAGGTGGATGTCGTCGCACCGACGAGCATGGTACCGGGATGGAAAACATGGTGCAAGACTTCGATGATGCTCGGGATTCGGACGAGGAGATGGAGGAATCTGCAAAGGCCTTCAATGAAATGTTGGAGTCTTCAAAACGTCAGCTCCATGAGCACACTGAGCTTTGTCAGTTGGATGCCATCTCACAAGTAATGGCTCTGAAGGCTCAGTTCAACTTGGGCAGAGAATGCTACGATGCAATGATGACAGTATTTGGACGCTTTCTACCCAAAGGCCATGTAATGCCTGCAAACCTGTACCAGTCGGACAAAATCCTCCGTGCACTGAAGATGCCCTATGATAAGATACATGCCTGTGTGAAAGGATGTGTCTTGTTTAGGCTTGACTATGCGGACTTGAACTATTGTCCCATTTGCAAGTCTTCCAGGTATGTTGTGGGAGACAACGGTATGGGTGAGAAGACACAGACCAAAATCCCCGTTAGTGTTCTTCGGTATATGCCAATCGTACCAAGACTTCAACGTCTTTTCATGGTCGAAGAGACGGCCAGACAGATGACATGGCACAAAACGGGCAAAAGAACCGAACTAGATGCAGATGGGAATCTGATGATTGTACACACATCGGATGGTGTTGCGTGGAAAAAGTTTGATGAATTACATGGTGACAAAGCGGAAGATCCGAGGCATCCTCGAGTCGGCATCATCATGGATGGGTTCAGTGTGTTTGGTATGACGGCAGCCCAATACAGTTGTTGGCCCGTATTTGTCTTTCCACTCAATCTCCCCCCCGGACAGATTATGCAAAGAAAGAACATTTTCCTGACGTTGATAATTCCAGGGCCCAACTATCCGGAGAAAAATATGAATGTGTACATGCAGCCGCTTAAGGACGAATTGCAAGAAGTCTGGGATAATGGGTTCAAGACATACGACGCCTATAGCAAATGGAACTTCATAATGCGTGTCTGGTACATGTACTCGACGCATGACTTGCCGGCGTATGCGCTATTCGTTGGCTGGTGTGTGCATGGAAGGTTCCCGTGCCCCACATGCAAGGGAGCTCTTGAGTTTCGTTGGCTTCAGGCCGGTCGCAAGTTTTCTTGCTTCGACATGCATAGACAGTTCCTGAATCCTCGCCATAAGTTCAGGAAAGACAAGAAGAACTTCATCAGAGGTAGAGTTGTCAAAAACTCTGCACCACCTGCATTGACAGGCCAAAAGACCCTGGATCAGTTAAACGCTCTCGAGCCAGATCCAGAGCGTCCAGGGTACTTCAAGGGGTATAATTCTAAGCACGCCTGGACTCACAAAACATGCTTATGGGATCTGCCTTACTTCAAAGACCTCCTTTGCCCACACAACATCGACGTGATGCACACTGAGAAGAATATCGCCGAGGCACTTTTTGGTACATTGTTCGGCATAGATGGGAAGTCAAAGGATAATACTAAGTCTAGAGTCGATCTGGAGGCGCTATGTGATAGGCCGTTACAAAACATGAAAGAACCGAAAGGAAAGCAGAACTGGACGAACCAAAGGCATGGTTCAATCTTGGAAGGCCAGCTATGAGGGAAATTATCTTGTGGGTGAAAATGCAGTTGATGTTCCCCGATGGGTATGCAGCGAATCTACAGAGGGGAGCCAGTCTTGATAAATTGAAGATATTTGGTCTCAAGAGTCATGATTGGCACATATGGATTGAGCGGGTAATGTCGGCGATGTTGCGTGGCTTCATCCCTGAGGATGAATGGCTAGTACTGGCAGAACTCAGCTATTTCCTCCGTGTTCTTTGTGCGAAAGAACTATCGCCTGGAGTGCTAGAAGAAATGGAAGAGTTGGCGCCGGAGTTGATCTGCAAGTTAGAGAAGATCTTTCCACCGGGCTTCTTTAATCCAATGCAACATTTGATTTTGCATCTCCCGACCGAGGCAAGATTGGGGGGGCCCGTGCAAAATCGTTGGTGCTACCCAACTGAGAGGATGCAGAAGACGCTTCGACAAAAATGTAAAAATAAACGTAGAATTGAAGCATCGATGGCTGAGGCATTCATCACTAAGGAGGCGGCAAACTTCGTGACAGCACACTACGAAGCCAAAAATCGTCATTTGCATAATCCGAAGCCTCGGTACAATGCTGACGACCCTAAAAAGGGTGGATCCAACCTCAGCCTATTCAAAGGGAATCTCGCACCAGCCAGTGTTTCAAATCCAGTATCTTTGGATAACGAACAATGGCGGACCATTTCGTTGTATATCTTCAACAACCTGATAGAAGTGCGGCCGTACATCGAGTAAGTTCTCGGTACATAGTTTCGCAACTTCTATTTCCTTTGAACTGCTCTTATTCCTGGATATTTCATACAGTCGATACGTCGCCTTATTCTCGTATGGAGCGGTGATCCAAAAGGATTCTGTCGAAGAGTATGAGCTTCTCCCAAAGCAAGGAGGCGGCTATCCCGGTTTCATCTCTTGGTTCAAACAAACGGTAATTTCTATTAGACTTGTAGGCTAATTTGTAGGCGGCTATCCCGGTTTCATTCACTAATTTGTGCGTAATGCAACAATCCTTTCATATTAAACTTGTAGGCTAATTCAGAGTCTATGGACGCCGAATTGAGACAAGTCGCTAATGGTTTTGACTATAAGGTCCGTTCATTTGACAAATACGACATCAACGGGTATCGCTTTCGTACCTATGGCAAAGAGCTATCTATGGCCGACCGAAAGTCTACAAATTGTTGTGTATCTTCTATTGGCGAAGGAGGTACCGAGTATTATGGGAGAGTTGAAGCAATTTATGAACTTCTATTCTATGGTGAAAACCCACCGAATGTCGTAGTCTTCAAATGTTATTGGTTTTATCCGAAGGAGACTAGAAGGACTCATGAACATATAGGGCTAGTTGAAATCAACCAAAGCACCCATTTAGATTTTCCTGATGTCTATATTACAGCTCAACAGGCGACCCAAGTATTCTATCTACCGTGGGCCTGCCAAACTAATCCAAATCTGAAAGGTTGGGATGTCGTTTATGAAGTGCCGCCACGTGCTAGACTATCTCCCCCAAAGGAAGAGGATTATGAACCTCACATTAACCCAGACACATATGAAGGAGAATTCTTCCAAGAGACACGTCTTTCCAAAAAGCGTTTCAAGAACCGCTATACTTCACCCCAAAACATTGAAGTAGACAGCAACAGTGAATCCGACATCACCCTAGAGGAGGAACAAGAAGAGCCGGAACAAGAAGAGGTTACTACTGCGGATGACCTGTCATTGCTTGACCGATTACGTCAAGTTGGCCTTCCACATGTTGATGCCACTGAACCCTATGAGCCCGTCATTGATTATAGTGATGATGATGATTATGCATTTATTGATGATACTGATCGAGATTATTAGTAGTGTCAGGTACTAAATTTTTTTATGTTCTACTTGATGATGATACACTTAAGTGATACACATATTATTATTCATGTCGGTCTTTTTTTATGTTGTACTAATTTCGTTTACTGTTTGTCATGGTAGGTGTTGAAAGATGGTGGGCGCTGGTCGGGAGCGCGCCAAGGCCCCTTCTTCATCGGCACGTGGTCTGAGGTCTTCCATTCCAGACGCACCTCTCCGCCGAGCGTTGCTGGACAGTATGGCCACACCGCCGGGCCCTTCTTTGTCGACCGCGGTGCCCAGCAGGGGACGAGGTAGGAAGAGAGGAGGTGGGGCATGTGGTCGCGGGAGAGGAGGTAGGGTGACTGCTACGGCGCCTTCCTCGCCGCCACCCCTAGCTGTTTCACCCGAGCACATGACTGCTAGGGTGGACTCGTCCGAGGAGGAGGCTACACGGACTCCGGTCCACGAGCCTCCGGTCCACAGGTCTTGGGCCCACGAGCCTCGGGTCGACTAGCCTTCGGCCCACGAGACCCCGGAGGAGCACACGTCCGGATGGGGTACCTGGCCGGATCAGCCCGAGGAGCCGAGTGGCCATGCTGATGATGGCGGGGAGCCGACTGATCTTGAGGAGGAGGGGGCACCGTCTACCAGCGTGGTGCTACACGGCTCCCGTCCGTGCCGGCGACCCGCGAGCAGAGGTGGTTGATTTTCCCTGATGGGGAGAGGTACGTAAGTGCATTTAATATTTTTGTACCTTCTGCATTCACGTTTCTTCAAATAACTAATGCGTTGGCCTTGTCATGCTGCAGGGGTTGGGACCACCATCATAGTGTCCGCCGGCCCAACTCCGTCCTTGGAGTTCTTTGCCGGCAAAACTTCCCGGGGTTTGTCACGTTGCCTGGTGAGGGTAGGCTTCCAGAGCTTGGATTGAGCTGGGAGCACTACGTGGCTGCCCCGGCCCCGCCGGATGAGATTATCGATGGTGTCGTGTGCGACACGAGGGCAGACATGGTGATCAGAAAGTTCTGGGTAATTTCTCCTTTACACATTTATAAATCTTCAACTAGCTAGTTATTAATTGTACTAATCAATATTGTCTCATTTGATTGTAGACATTCTACAGGTGTGAGGAGGGATACGAGGAGGACGCGGCACATGTTATCGAGAATGTTTGCAAGCGCCTACTCCAGAACTTACGGCACGAGGCTCGGGTGCAGGCTGTTCGAGACTACTACGCCTTGCGTGGTATCAAGAAGACCAAGCCGGCGTGCCGCGATAAGTTCCTGAGTAAGGAGCAGTACATGAAGGTAATTCTTAAGGCCTTCTACTTAAGTTCCTTCATTTAGTAATTCTTAGCCGTAGCGCTCAAGTTTCTATTTTCTAACTTAGGCACCTCCGAGATGGTGTGCGGATCGGATGGATTGTTGGGAGGTGTTGGTCGATGAGTGGTGCTCAAAAGAATGGCTAGCCATCCACAACGAGGCCAAGGACAAACGTGCCCAAATGGAAGGTGTGCCACACCATCAAGGCAGCTCCAACTTATATCAGTTCGGGCGCAACTGGGTATGTGGTTTGCTTCATGATTCATGCAATTCATTCATCATGCTAGCTTGAGCCCTTTAATTACTAATTTACATTGTTTCTCTCTTTCAGGCATGCCACAATAAGGTGGATAAGGTGCCAGAGGTGTACGACCTGTATGCCATGGCCCACACTGCCTCTTTCAAGAAAGTCAAGGCTTTCTCTCAGTCTGACCTCGATGATGCAAACAACTTCACCAACATCTCCTCCCACAACAAGCTCGTGAGATATAGAGATGAGGGGAAGGCGAGGAAAGGGGAGGACTTTAACCCGAGCCAGGGTCCCATTGATCCAGAGCTGGTGATGATATCTGGTGGCGGGAGGTCCCATGGCTCCATAGCCATTGGAGATGGACTTATCCGTTGTCCTAGCACTCTCCCGGAGATCAAGGCGCGCCAGTCGAGCTTCGCTCCTGAGATAAGGCCTCGTGAACGGCCAGTGGAACTCACCATCAAGGTTAGTGATACGTACTCAGTTATCTTTCTCCATTACATTGTGTGCGCTTCCATCAATGATTACAAATGGTCATGTGAGTGGTGTTGCAGGCTGCTATACAGAGTGAGAGAGATAGAACAGAGAAACTTCTAGCGGAGGCGGCGGAGAGGCAGCGGGAGTTGGAGGAGAGGACGACAAAGATGATGGAGGAGGAGAGGGCACGGAATGACATGCAGGCAAGGGCCATGTACGAGCTCCTTGTGGTAAGTTTCTTCTGCAGATTAGCCAAAACATTCATGTAGTGTTTGTCTCATTACTAACTAGTATGACTGAGTCGTCAAAACCAAATGTGCAGTCTGTGTGCGAGAAGACCGGTCAGACCGCTCCGCCGATGCCAGTGATTGCTCCTGGGACCACGGTGAGTTTAATTTGAATGGACATTACTTGCTAGTCTTAACATTTGAGTGTCATCATGCTAAGAAGACATTGGAAATGATCTTTGGTGCAGCGTAACTCCAGACGAGCATCGCACGATCCTTCTCCAGCTACCGACACGAGCCAGCCCGCTCCTACACCTCCTGGATCTTGGTAAGTTTATCTAGTGTTTTGCTTAACACATGCATAAAGACCTAGACTTAGCTTTATTTCCTCCAATGCTTACCATAATGACCTAGACTTAGCTTCTTCTCCTCCAAAATGACTTAATAAGCTTACTGACCTCCAAAACCATCCATTCTACCTAAGTTAGCGCTAAAACGATCTGTACTTAGCTTACTTATGTCAAAAATTGCATAATTAGCTTAGTTAGCTCATAAACGATTCATTTTACCTAAGTTAGCTCTAAAATGACCCATTTTACCTAGGTTAGCTTATAAATGATCCAATTCATCTAAGTTAGCTCAAAAATGACCCATTTTACCTAGATTAGCTCCTAAATGATCCATTTTACCTACGTTAGCTTTAAAATGACCCATTTCACCTAGGTTAACTCCAAAATGATTCATAAACGATCCATTTCAACTAATTTAGCTCATAAACGATCCATTTCACCAAGTTAGCTAAAAAACGATCCATTTCACCTAAATTAGCACTTAAATGATCCATTTCACCTAAGTTAGCTCAAAAAGATCCATTTCAACTAAATTAGCTCATAAATGATCCATTTCACCTAAGTTAGCTAAAAAACGATCCATTTCAACTAAGTTAGCTCATAAATGATCCATTTCACCTAAGTTAGCTAAAAAAAGATCCATTTCACCTTAGTTACCTCAAAAACGATCCATTTGACCTTAGTTAGCTCATAAACGACCTATTTCAACTAAGTTAGCTCATAAATGATCCATTTCACCTTAGCTAGCTCATAAACGATCCATTTCAACTTAGTTAGCTCATATATGATCCATTTCACGTAAGTTAGATCATAAATGACATACTCTTCTTGTTCTAGTCTTCTTCTTGTTCTACTCTTCTTGTTCTAGTCTTCTTATTCTAGTCACCTATTTCTAACTTTCTTATTTTTCATTTTGCAGATTTCATTCACTTGACGAAAGCTTGCATAGATGGAGTGCTCCTTATCCCTTTCTCTGTTTCTTTTGTATCGTTGAACTATGCATGTATCGTTGGATGAAACTATTGTAATATATATGGTTGGATGCCTCTATGTTGAACATGCTATGTATGATGGAACTATGCATGGAACTTGGTATGGTTGGATGGAACTATGCATGTATGATGAAGTTATGTGTTGGATATCTTATATGTTTGCTCTATAATTGCCTTGTGAAATACATCTATATATGTCATATATATGTGCTGTGAAAATTGTTGGATTTAATAAAAAACAGAAAAAAGAGCCAATATGCAGGCTCTTTGTCGTCTGCCACCGACGGCAACGGGCTCTTTGCCGCCTGCCGCAGACGGCAAAGAAGCCACGTGGCAGCCAACTGTGCTTCCTGGGAGCTGACCCATTTGGTCAGTTTGCCTAAAGTGGCAGACGGCAAAGAGTAAAAGATTTTGCCGTCAGCGGCGGACGGCAAAGGCCTGCCATGTAGTGACGTGTAGATGACATCATAAGGCAGACGGCAAAGACACTAGAAAGTTTGCCGTCTGCCGCGGACGGCAAAGGCCTGCCGTTAGCCACTTAACGGACTGACAGCGCAACTATTGCCGTCCGCTCTCTTTGCCATCCGCGGCAGACGGCAAAGGGCCTTTGCCGTCAGCCGCCAGGAAGCAGACGGCAAAGTAGCTGTTTACCATAGCCTACTTTGCCGGAGCCTTTTGCCGTCCGCCGTTCATGCCTTTGCCGTTCGCCGTGGCAGACGGCAAAATAGCTGATTCCTGTAGTGTTTGATCCTCATCTAGTTTGTCCGTCGGGATTCACCTTGTCTCCTTTGGGCAGTGAGGTTATGATTTCTTGTCATGTGGCATTTTTTCATGTTATATGTTACAATCTGGTGCTTCAGATCAAAATGACGACAACTGCGCCTCCGGGGCATGTGCATGAAGACTTCTCGACAGTCATTGCCGAGGTCAAGCCGGCTCCGGCCCGTAGACAAAAGAAAACTAGTACTCCACTATATAGGCAGGAGCCTCCGTGCTTGCTTGCTAGTGTTGCTCTCTTCACACTGTCTCGTCCTCTCCAGATCTAAGCACGACAGCGGTGGTCACAGTCTCTCTCTCTACTCACCCCTGGTCACAGATCCAGCGGGATCCTCTCCGCCGAGGAAGGTGAGAAGGTGCAACATTCACGCGGTCGTCCTCGGCGACGGCTCTTACCCACTGCCGGCTCGTCCCAATCAGCATTCCTTGCCGTTCTCTCCCAAGCATCGCTGGCGAGGGAGGGCCTCCCACCCCTTCTTCCTTGTTCTCGTAGTGTGGGCAGATCCGGCCTCCCGCCGCCCACCTAGCGACATCCCGGCGACCCTTAGGTATAACTTCCTTCGAAACCGGCCTTGCTCTACTTCCCGAGCTCCTGACGTCGCTGCATTTGAATCTTTTACTATTTCTTAGGCCCCCTCGTGTAGATAGGATCGATCGGTTGTTCAAAAGCCACCTAATTGTTTACTGTTAAGAGGTAAAAATAGTTCATGCACTCGAATCTAGTAGTACTTGGTTCAAACAAGGAAGAAAGGGGGTGGGGTGGGGGAAGATTTGTTACCTGAATCTAGGACTTGGTCGAAAGAGGAAATAATTGGGGCGAAAAGTAGCAGAGACTGCTATCCAACTGGTCTCTAGGTCTAATAGGGAAATAAAGGGAACGTAGTACAAACTCAATATAAACCCGATCTATAGGTTGAAAAGGAAATAAAGTAGGGACTGGAGGACAAGTCAACAGAGTAAGTCCAGCACTAGATTTGCTAGCCTCACACAGTATAAGGTGGCTATATACCGAACAAAAATGGGACCAACCCAGATATCCTCTTCTGATGTTTGTTGCCCCGAGCCGCTCTTATGTAATGCCACTGGTAAAATGTAGCAGTCGCACTGTTAAAAGTAAGGACACGTTAAACCAATGTTGTTTTCAATGTAATGCCTCCAGTAATATGAATCAATGGCACTTTTTTCATGTCCTGCTAAATTTCCCATTAAGATATGTTGCTTCTTTTCGTTAGAGATGCAACTGTCCCGGTCCGCCTACTCTCCAGGAGCTTCACGACCAACCTTGATGTTGCTCAATTTTATTGCAACTAATGAAGAAGAAGCTCTGTGGGTTTCGTTTTCTGATGGAAATGGAACCGGGGCTGGAGCCCTTTTCTTAAAAGAAGAAGAAGCTGCTAGCTCATGGGACATTGCTTCATTTTAGGTGAACTGCACCAAAAGGTCCCATGAATTGAATCATCCATGTTGGTGACTGGTGTCATCCCTTCTACGATGGCGTTGACTGCAGATATGGCTCCCATCATGAGGTATGTTCCTCTTTGGTCTGACCGTTTGCCAAAGATCCTGCATGTTGATCCTGCTCTTGTGCTACTGTTTTGGTACTGCCATGATAAAGCAGTAATGTTATTATTTTGCACCTTAATCTAGTGGCACTATTAATTTGAGGCAATGTTTTGGCACTGCTAGTGCCACTGTTTTTTTAACATATTGAAACAGGGGGTTCCCTCCAATTTCATTAAAGAAACCCAACCATATAGAGAACCATTATCCGACAACATCTCAGTGTAAACGGGCAGTTATGCAACTACTACTAGAACGGACTGAGTACTAGCAGGAGACAAGTTTGCCACATAAGCTAGGCATGTAGGGGGACGCAGCACCAGCTTGACCAAGTTTGGATTATGTTGAGGATATAGCTACTGGTGTAACCCGCCCAAGATGGGCCGGGTTACGTTGCGACAGCTCTTCATTCAGAAGCCCAAGGACATGTTAAGGATGGCGGTTTAGTAATAGGTCTAAGGCCCAGAGGCGACTTAAGGCCCGTAGTGGTAAACCGCCGTTGTGGCATGACTTGTAGTGTAAGGCAAGAATAGTTAAGAGTCCAAGCCGGACATAGTTTATGAGCCGGCCGGGACTCTGAGAGCCGCTGGGCATTAACCTTTCTATATAAAGGGACGACCCGGCGGCGGTTCAGGACAAGTAAGATCAGATCGATAGCCGGGCATAGCGGTTTAGCTCCCTGGTCATCGAAACCCCAAGTAATTCCACCTCAACTGTAGTAGGCTTTTACCTTCACCGTAAGGGGCCGAACCAGTATAACCTTCGTGTCCTTTGTCCCGTTTAACCCCTTTAAGCTTCCTAGCTGCGATGGCTCCACGACTAAGTCCTTGCATGAGGACATCTGCCGTGACAATTCCACGACAGTTGGCGCCCATCGTGGGGCCAGCGCACGGTGGATTTGAGTTCTTGAAGGGCAGCTTCGAAGGGCTCAAGGGATACGCTGTGGGCCGGATGACCCAGAGTCGTCGCGGCAAGCTCTACATCAACGACGCAGGCTGGGGCCTCGACGCCGGCTCAATCGAGTACGGGTAACGGGTCCCCTTCGGCGGAATCCACGTGTTCATTGGGAAGATCGGTGAGCCGGGCCCTGAGTCGGACATCGGCACCGACCTCATCGAGACGGCTCAGCATGCGAGACCCGCCCGGACTCCGCCCGCCTTGAAACGTGCTTTCGTGGGATGCATCCACGGAGGACTCTCTGAAGGATCTAGATCTAGCGATGAGACGGCCATTTGCTCTGATGAATCATCCACGGGTGAGACGGACTCGTTGTATCAACTTCAAGACGGCAGGCTCGCGGGGTGTTCCGAGGGCGACAGTATTCCGGACCCTTTTGAGCCGCCAAGCCGGGTTGGAATCTTCATGGCCAGCACGCAACCTGTGCAAAACTCCGCCGCTAGGGCAGGAGGCCCTGCGCACTCGCCGGCTCAGGTGCTGATGGATCTTACGGATAAGATGACTACCCTGCTAACCGCCATGGTCGTCCCGGTGGATCAAGCTCAACATGATGCGGAGGTGGCACAGTTAAAGCTGGATTTAGGACGAGCCAAGGAAGATCTAGCAGCGGAAGGGATCAGGATGGCTGCAGAATGGGCGGCTCTCGACGGCCAGACTCAGCTGATTCAGGCGCAGTCTTTCCGGCTCACGATGGATCAGAACGCATCCAATGAGATCATGAGAAGGAGGCATCAGAAGGCTCAGTCTCGACTCCCTCCGGTTTACGATCCTCGAAACCTCTTCAACACGCTTGGTGCAGGGCCCAGTAACCCGCCAGAAGTCACGGCACCCGGGGCTGGAACGCCGGTTCAGCCGCAAGTGATGGGGCCTCCCCGTGTGAACACTACCCCGCCTCAATATGTGCCAATACCACCGGGTCATTATGCCAACCCGTTGGAAAACATGATCGTTGCAGCGGCGCGACTGGTGGCTCACCCAGTCGAAGGCGACTCTCCGACGGCGGTCGAAACCCGTCGGGTCAAAGAACTTCTTCAGACGGCTCTGGCGCAATAGGAGGCATATTCATATAGCCGGGACAGGATTCATTCAACCCCTCGTCCAGGCCGGAGCCCAAGTTATAGCAGACACATGGTTTCAGCGACCGGCTCAAGCAACGTCCGGCGCCGTGATTTGCCAGCTAGCCACGGCCCGGCACATAATGGAGCCTTTAACGCGGTAGACCAAGACAGAGCACGACAAGAGGCGGAGCAGGCGGCTCAGCTGACAGCTTACCAGCCCCTCTCGGTTTATCCGACAGCTTCTATCGAGGCGGGCATACCCACGAGGACCGGAGGTGTCCCTTGTCTGGTGCCAGCTCTTCGTAATGAACGTCCGCCCAAGGATTTCAAAGGACCTAGGAAGGTACCTAATTACACAGCTGATTTACAACCCGGAGCATGGATCGAGAGCTACGAGATGGCTATGGAGTTGCTGGAGGTCAGCGAAGCAGCAATGGCCAAATACTTCACTATGATGTTGGATGGGACTGCCCGCACTTGGTTGATAGGACTGCCGCCTAATTCTATCGGGTCATGGGCAGAGCTAAAAGCTCGGTTCATCCAAAACTTCAAAGATACATGTAGGCAGTCTATGTCAATTGTGGATTTGACTAATTGCAAGCAGCAAGAGGGCGAGTCTACAACCCATTGGGTACGCCGGGTCAAATAGATAATACATTCGTCTGATAAGATGGATGCCGGCTCTGCAGTCTTAATGTTGGAGCAAAATTGTCGTTTTGCGCCCCTGAAGATGAAGCTCGGGCGGCTCAAGCGCGATTGCAATGATATGGGTACGCTGATGGCGGCTCTGGTCAAGTACGCCGACTCTGATAGTACCAAGGATCCCGCATACGATGATGAAAGGACGGGGAAGGGAAAGAAGAATGGCAACGGCAAGGGCCCTCAGCATAACCCGGCGAACCAGGGAGGTAACAAACGTAAGGCTGATGGCAGTATGGAGTTTGTGGCCAACACCAATGCGCAGGGTAACAACCACCAACGTAAGGGGAGACCACCTCCCCGATCCGGCGGGTCAGGCCCGACGCTTGAGCAATTGTTGAATGAGCCCTGTCCAAGGCATGGCTCTAGGGAGAAGCCGGCCACTCTTCTATGGAAAGACTGCGCAATCATGAAAGCCTTCAAAAATTCCAAAGCTTTTAATGGCAACAATAGGCAGGGCGGCGGCTCAGGCGGCGGCGGCTTTCATGGCCCGGGCGGCGGCTCAAATTCCAATTCTCAGAATTTTCAAGGTAATCAAAGAGGTTTTAATCAGCAATCTGGCCAGGGTAATCAGCAGCAGCAGCAGCAGGGGGGATACCAGACCAATCCAAAGCAGCTCAATAGTGGACAGTATCATGTGTTTACTACCAGTCTGTGCAAGCAAGACAAGAAGCTTCATAAGAGGGCTGTGAATGCTGTTGAGCCGGCGGTTCCACGCTATTTAAGATGGTCTGAGCAGCCTATTGTATGGAGTAGGGAAGATCACCCTCCCCGGATTGATAATCCGGGTCACCTGGCCTTGGTGGTGGCTCCTCAGGTCGGGGGGTATAAATTCACTAAAGTGCTCATGGACGGAGGCAGTAGCATCAACATCCTCTATTATGAGACCTTCCGTCGTATGGGGTTGACTGATAAAAACCTCAACCAGTCCAACACTGTTTTCCATGGTGTGGTGCCTCGTAAGTCGGCGTATCCAGTCAGTAAGATTGAGCTGGAAGTAGCCTTTGGAGATGAGTACAACTACAGGGCGGAAAAACTAACTTTTGAGGTGGTTAAAATAAGAAGCCCGTACCATGCTTTATTTGGGCGGCCGGCTTACGCCAAGTTCATGGCACGGCCGTGTTACGTGTATTTGCAGCTCAAGATGCCGGGTCACAATGGGACCATTACGGTTCGTGGCAGCCGAAAGATAGCCTTGGAGTGTGAGGAAGGTGACGCTGCTTATGCTGAATCTGTTTGTGCGACAGAGGAGTTGAAGTTTTACAAGGATAATGTTGACCCGGCAGATATGACGTCTTTGAAAAAGCCAACCACGGAGCATGAGCCGGTAATGAAATTTAAGTTGGCCGATGAGACTAAACTTGTTGACTTTGTTCCAGGTGACTCATCTAAGTAGTTCAGCATCAGTGCCAATCTGGATCCTAAATAGGAAGGCGCGCTCATCGAGTTCATCCGTGAGAACCGGGACATCTTTGCATGGAAACCTTCTGACATGCCTGGTGTACCAAGAGAACTCGCTGAGCACAGTCTCAATATTGATCTGAAATTTAAGCCAGTCAGGCAATTCCTCCGGCGGTTTAATGAGGAGAGGCGGAAAGCCATTGGTGAGGAAGTAGCCCGGCTCCTTGCGGCCTGGTTCATCGTTGAAGTCTTTCATCCAGAATGGTTAGCTAACCCGGTGCTCGTGCTCAAGAAGAGCGGCACCTGGCGTATGTGTGTGGATTATACGGATTTATACAAGGCTTGTCCGGCTGATCCTTTTGCTCTCCCCCATATTGATCAAATTATTGATGCTACGGCGGGTAGTGAGCGTTTAAGTTTTTTGGATGCTTACTCTGGATACCATCAGATCAAAATTGCAGTTAAGGTCCAAGAGAAGACGGCGTTCATCACTCCCTTTGGAGCCTTCTGTTATGTGTCCATGCCTTTTGGGCTCAAGAATGCACAGGCGACTTACCAGCGGTGCGTGCAGAATTGTCTCCATAATCAGATTGGGCGCAACGTTCATGCTTATGTGGATGATATTGTGGTAAAATCCAGAGAGAAGGAAACCTTGATAGATGATCTGAAAGAGACCTTTGATAATCTCCGGGTCTACAAGATGATGCTTAATCCGGCCAAGTGTGTTTTTGGTGTTCCTACAGGCAAGCTCTTGGGTTTTCTGGTTTCTCACAGAGGCATTGAAGCTAACCCGGAGAAGATCAAGGCAATCACCTCTCTGGCTAAGCCGGTGTGCATAAATGACGTCTAGCGTCTGGCGGGTTGCATCGCTGCTTTGAGTCGGTTTATAAGCCAGTTGGGCGAAAAGGCCATGCCACTATATCAGATGATGAAGAAAATAGATGACTTTGTCTGGAATGATGCTGCTAATTCTGCTTTTGAGGATTTGAAAAGACAGCTAGCTGAGCCGCCAGTCCTTGCTGCTCCTGTCGATAAGGAGCCCTTACTGTTTTATGTAGCCGCTAACGCACGAGCCGTCAGTGTGGCTGTGGTGGTGGAGCGTAAGGAGGCAGGTAAGGAACATCCGATTCAGCGGCTGGTTTACTACGTCAGCGAAGTACTCATTGAGTCCAATCAACAGTATCCACATTGGCAGAAGCTCGTTTATGGGGTGTTCATGGCAAGCCGGAAGCTTAAGCATTATTTCCAGGGCCACCCTATCACTGTGGTTAGTTCTGCTCCCCTAGGAGATATCATTCAAAACAGAGAAGCCACAGGAAGAGTTGCTAAGTGGGCCATAAAACTTGGGCCTCATGGTCTAAAGTACGTGCCACGCACTGCTATCAAATCTCAAGCATTGGTGGATTTCATCAACGATTGGACGGAACTGCAGATGCCTGAGGAGAGGCCAGATAACACATACTGGACTATTCACTTCGATGGGTCCAGGTAGTTGGAGGGCTCGGGGGCTGGAGTCATTTTAGCTTCCCCTCGAGGTGACAACTTTTGTTATGTGCTACAGTTGATGTTTCCCTATACTAACAATGCAGCTGAGTATGAGGCTTTGCTCCATGGTCTTCGGATGGCTAAGGAGATGAGCTTAAGACGGGTGAGATGCTTTGGCGACTCCGATTTGGTGGCTCAACAGGTATCAGGCAAGTGGGATTCCAAGGACCCCCTCATGGCGGCTTATCGCCGTGAAGTTGATGCCATGGCCGGGCATTTTCAGGGTTATCAACTGGAGCACATTGAACGCAGAAAGAACGAGGAGGCTGATGCCTTAAGCCAGCTCGGCTCTCAGCGTAAGCCAGTGCCGCCTAATACTTTCTTGGATATTCTGCATAACCCTTCTGTCAAGTTGCCCACAGAGGAAGACTTGGCTATTCCTGACCCAGAAGCACAGTTGGTGGCGGCTCTTCACGTCATCCCAGATTGGACAGTGCCATACTTGTCTTACATGACCCGGGGAGAATTGCTTGAGGATGAAACTTTGGCCAGACAAATAACCCGGCGTTCTAACTCAATGGTAATTATCAATGGCGAGCTGCATCATCGTAGTGTTACTGGGTCTTTTCAGCGTTGTGTTTCCCCTGAGGAGGGTCAAGAAATTTTACGAGAGGTTCACGAGGGGGATTGTGGCCATCATGCCAGCTCAAAATCCCTTGTGGCGAATGCTTTTTGTCATGGTTTTTATTGGCTGACGGCTCACGCTGATGGAGAGGCTTTAGTCAGTAAATGTGACGGTTGTTAGAAGTTCTCAAGACGTGCTCACGTGCCGGCTCAAGAGTTGAGGATGATTCCAATCACTTGGTCGTTTGCAGTCTGGGGGCTTGATATGGTTGGGCCTTTCAGAAGGTCGAAGGATAAGAAGACCCACCTCTTGGTGGCGGTTGACAAGTTCACAAAGTGGGTTGAGGCAGAGCCGGTTAGTAAGTGTGATGCAGCCACGGCGGTTCAGTTCATGAAGAAGGTGATATTTCGCTTTGGTTTTCCACACAGCATTATAAGTGACAATGGTACCAATCGGTCTAAAGGCGCCATGGAGGAATTTTGTCAACGGGAACATATACGGCTTGATGTTTCATCAGTAGCTCACCCCCAATCCAATGGTCAAGCTGAGAGAGCTAATCAGGAAATCTTGAAGGGCATCAAGCCCCGGCTTTTGGTCCCTTTGCAACGGACGCCGGGTTGTTGGGTGGAGTTACCCTCTGTGTTATGGAGCATCAATACTACTCCTAACAGGTCTACAGGTTACATGCCTTTCTTCATGGTCTACGGAGCCGAGGCGGTTCTCCCTAGCGACATCCGTCATGACTCGCCTCGAGTGGCGGCTTATGTCGAGGCGGACAATGAGCAAGCACGTCAAGATACTCTTGACTTGCTGGACGAACAGCGTGACGTAGCAGCAGCTCGCTCGGTGATTTACCAACAAGACATGCGCCGCTATCACAGCCGCCGGGTTAAGGCCAGGACCTTTCAGGAAGGTGATTTGGTGCTCCGGCTCATCCAGGATCAAACAGATGCACACAAGCTATCCCCACCTTGGGAAGGGCCCTTTGTGGTCAGCAAGAACTTGCACAATGGGTCATACTACCTCATCGATATTCGAGAGCACAAAGATTCACGTAAGTCAGAGGAGGAGACCCGCCGGCCGTGGAATATAGCTCAGCTTCGGCCCTATTACACCTGAGCCACCGGCTCTTATAATGTACATATTTCTATAGCCATGTATATATTATGATGAATAATAAAGCAGGACCTCTGTCCTTTTTTCCCCTCCAAAGGTAAATGTGTCATTGTTATTATGATATCACATGATTACTTGGAGGCTGATCCGGCTTATGATCATATTCGAATCTAGCCGCTAAATATATGATCACTTGGGGGCTTCCTGTTCAAACATAGGTCGTATCCGAACCAAAGAGAACATAGCTGTCGATACCCACTTGATTGGCATATTGCCGAGCTCACTGGGAGTTTATTGATCATATTTGAATCATAGCTCAACCCCCTTTGGGAACTGACGTGAATCGTATTCGAATCAGCGTCGTTAAACAACTCTCAAGATCATTTGCGGGCTTCCTGTTCAAACATAGGTCGTATTCGAACCAAAGAGAACATAGCTGTCGATACCCTCTTGATCGGCAACGCCAAAGCCACTGGGGGCTATATGATCGTATTCGAATCTTAGCTTAACCCCTTTGGGACGGTTCTCTGGTCGTATTCGAATCAGAAGCCTCCAAATTTTTGAAGTCTCTTTGTTGCAAACATGTTCTTTTGATTATGTCTAAAGTGTTCAAGGGTGGTTTCTACTCCACCGGCTTAACTTTGGGCAGTAAAGTTGATCGCACATGATAAGCATCATGTTACATAGTGGGGTTTTTTACTCATTATTCGGATCACATAAACCGAAGGTGTACTTGAAGGATCACAGGTATGCTGTTATGGTCGTCTCAAGGATATAATGGATGACCGGTTTGTTATGATTCCGGGTTATATGAAAAGTGCATGACTCTCCATGCGGTAAGCCGCTAAGGGACTTGTGATTTGTTTTTCTATGCAGGAAAATTAAAGACAGCTCTTTAAACATAAGGAAAATAGAGGATCAAGCATAACTCGGAAGAATATAAAATTGAAGCTTAAACAATGTTGAGTGCTACATACGTGCGCGATGGCACGACAAAATTAAGTGTTTGTCCTACTCTATTACATGACTCCCCGAGTCCAAAAGGTGAGGCATCGTCTTTTAAGACATGACCATGAGCCGCCTACGAGATCAAGGGCGTTGTTGGCCTAAGGTTTCCGGGTCATCCATCTCCGCTCCTCCGGCTGTTTCCATGACCTGGAAGGTTGATGATTTCCAGTCAATGCCACTCAAGGCTTCAAATTGAGCCTCATCATCAATTAACCCGCCCGGGTCAACTTCAAGGGCGAAGGTATGCTTACGAGTTGGAGGAATCAGGCTGACTGCTTCATAGCGTGGTGTTGGGATTCTCTGATTCTCCGCGTCATAGCCCGGTTGATATTTGGTAAGATCTGTGTCATTGCCAATCAAAGTGGCCACAGGGCTTACGCTCTTCACACAAGCGGCGAATTCCTTCTGGTCAAAGGGGGTGCCGTCTTCCTTCAAGCTGGGATACCCAAGGGCGATGTCGGCCGGGTCTAGTTCCGGTAGAAACGCCTTGGCCCGGCTCAGAGCGGCTGTAGCTCCGGCTCTTGCAGAAGCCCGTCTCAACTCTTGGAAGCGTTGAGGAAGTACGGCAAGCCGCCTGAGTACATCCGCCAGGTGCGTGGGAACTTCATTTGACAGAGCCACAACGGCTAAGGCACGTTGTGACCCGGTGTAAAGTTGCTCTACCAAGGTACAAACCGCCTTCAATTTGGTCAGCACATTTTGATTAAGATTGGAGCTCCTGGGGCCTGCATTGCAAAGACAGGTAAGCTGATGACAACTGAGGTGCTCTTTGGAAAAGATGTAAACTAGCTAAACACTTATAGAGTAGCTTACCAAAGATTGCGGAGACCATCTGAGAAACATGGTGTCTTAAGCCGGATAGCTCGGCGGTTGTTCCAGCAAGAGTGGCCTCCGCTTGTTCGGCCCAGCTGAGCAAAGCCGCCTTTTCATCCGCCCAGGCTTTTCTCTCTGCTTCAAATTTCTTCTTCAGTTTCTCTTGAGCAGATGCACTGAATTCAAACTTGGAGTTGGCCTTTTGGGTTTCATTTTCTTGGGTCTTCAGGCGGTTCTTTAAATCAAAGATCTTCGATTCAAATTTCTTGACGGCGTCCTGTATAAATTCTGGGTCACAGTTTGGGTGATTATAATGCAATATTAAGTCCCAAGCACTTTCCAAGCAAAGACACTTGGCACTTGGGGGCTAATGTATGCTGAAGAGCTCTATTTAAGTGGCGGTTCATGCAAATAAGTCCCAAGCACTTTGCAAGCAAAGGTACTTGGCACTTGGGGGCTAATGCATATTGATGTTCAATTACTTGATTAAAACAAGGTAAGGACCGATTCAGATATGCTGATTAAACCAGACCTTGAGTGCTACCAGGTAAGCCGGTTTTCTTGCAGTGATTACTAAGCTGGTATTAAGTCTACAACATATTTTATCATAAGTAATAGACTTGGGGGCTAGCATGGTAAGTATAACTATGAAGTAAGAAAGAGAGTTATACCTCAGATTTTTGCTGTATTTGTTTCACCATGTCAATCCCCAGATCCCGGCTGTTTTGCACTTGATTTACATAGCCAGATACAGTATCTTCAATGCTCAGATGAGCATAATCAGTGATGTTCAACTTGGCGCAGCGGCGCTCCAGAAGTTCTTCCTTGGCAGAGCACTTAGCCAGCACGGTAGGTTGTCCCGGTTCGACAAACTCAATCCGGATCTCAACGTCCGGATCATCTGGATGAGACGGGCTAGGGATCTCCGACTTATCAGAACCTTCTATAGCTTGTTCAACAGTTGGAGCAGCGGTGGCATCAGGAGATGGTACAGCCGGCGACTCGTCAGCAGAGACATTAGAAGCAGCCGTTCTGAGTTCCGGCTCAGCCAGGACCGGCTCTTCGCCGGCTTATTTTTCTTCGCCCTTTTGCTGGGCTTCACTTGTACACTGCAAGTCAAAGGGTTAGTGCAAAACATGAGTAAGATAAGCACAAAATCAACTGATCATCATTACCCGGGAGCGGTTTTGAAAGCCGGCAAGCTGGACTGCATTGAGTCGCCGGAGGAAGGCGAAGTTCCCTGGTAGTTTGAGTCAGAAGAATTAAGGGGTTGACAAGTGGCGCCCGCCAAAGGATACAAAGAATATAAGTCAGAGATAACCTCAGTCCGGCGCTTCCTTGTTGCTTCGGGTAAGCCGGAGGAGAGGTCTGCATCTTTGCTGGCCCGGATTTGCCTCCGACTCTCATAAATGTGACGCTTCAAAAGAAATTGAGGATCTTGATAAGCTAAAGGATGTGAAAATCTTACTTTCCAGGTTACTCTTCGGACTTTCCGTCTCGGCAAAGGCTCGGAGTCGGAGGAAATTATAGTTACCTCTAAATTCACTTCATGACTCGTTCCGGTGTCCTCCTGTTGATAATTCGTGTCAATAAGATGGTTAAAAAAGGAGCCTAAAGAGTCAAGAGCTACCTCTGACTCGGAGGTGTCTTCCAAACGAAGCAGGTCCGAGGCGCTAGGTTTACTCCCCTTCTTACGGGGAGCAGCTTTCCTGGCGGCTTTCTTAACTTTTCTGGCTTTCTTGGCACCTTCGTGGTCATACTTGACCTTCCAGAATTTATCATTAGCCTGTAAAATACAACAAAGGTTAGTGAGTTAAGACAAAATCGTTAAAATGGAAGGAGAAGTATTCAGGTCAATGGTCTACCGCTGGAGCCGGGTTACTCTTGCAGAATAAGCCCACTCTCCCGCAATCTGCCAGGCTCTCGTTCAGAAGCGACTTGGTTGTATCATCAATGACGTCCTCAGGTAAGTCGTCTGGACTGTGTCGAAGAGGATCATCCTTCTGGCCCGTGTAATCACACATTAAGCCGGGGCGGCGGCTTAAAGGAATCACCCGCCAGGCAACCCAGACCCGGACCAGATCAATACCATTTAAGCCGTTCCCCAGACGAGCTTTGATTTTGTTGATGGTGGGAGTAAGTGGTTGACGTTCAGCTTGAGATAATTTGTCTGGCAAGGGGTGATTTGACTCCAGACGCAGGGCGCGGAAGCCGGGCAGAGGGTTCTTGTCAGCCGGAGAAGTGTCCTGGCAGTAGAACCATGTCTGGTTCCAATCTTTCGGGTGGCTTGGCGGCTCAGCATAAGGGAAGAGACAATCTCTCCGTCGTTGGATTGAAATTCCACCGAGTTCCAAGCTAGGCCCGTTGGCACATTCATTCTGGTGGTTTAGGTAAAATAACTCCCTAAAGAGCAGCAGGCTGGGTTCTTCTCCGAGGTACACCTCACAGAACACTTGGAAGTTGCAGATGTTTGACACGGAATTGGGTCCGATGTCTTGAGTCGCAGATCAAAGAAGTGCAGGACATATCTATTTGAGCCGGGAGGAGCAAAGCCCCGGTTCATGTGATCAGTAAATATGACAACTTCCCCATGCTTGGGTTGAGGCCTCTCTTCTGACGGGTCAAGAGCATGATAGGACATGACCTCTTTCTTTGGCAGGTAACCCATTTTCACGAAATCAGCTAAGATGCTGTCGGTGACGTTGGACCCAGTTGCATGTGATGGGTGCTTTGGGAGCCTTAGTCGGCATTGTGAAAGATGGAAGCCTATGATAAAATAAAGTTTCCGGTTCAAATTTAAGCCGGAGGAAAATTTCAGTTCAGTATTCAAGATGGCGGCTTATGAAAGGGCCTAATGATATATGGCTAATTGTGTCAGGTTATTTAAGCCGCCGTGGATATCATGAGCAATTAAGTTATTTAACTCTATTATGAATGATCCGGAAATTTCACAAAGCATGGCCTCTTTAAGCCGGCGATATGACCCGCCATGGCTAACAGATGCAGTTTTTGCCTAAGTGTTGCACAAACAAGTTTCACATATTGTAGTGATTATTTTTGATCAAACGGTCGTCCAGAAAGGAAAAATTTCTAGACCTAAAAACTGGTACAGAGAAGCTCATAAGCTCCAGTGAGGTCTTTTTGCAAGTAAAGGGGTCTCCTAGTGTTGAAAATGGGTCCGAAACAACTACCGCAGGAGGTCTGTACTGTTTTTCGAATCAAAAGAAATCGCGGTGGAAGAACTATGAAGGAACTGTGATGAACTACGAAGAACACGGAGAAAGCGCGGAACCCTAATGCAGATCCGATGTTCGAGAAGAAGAAGACTTACAGTTGCAGGTTCACTACGGAGAGTCGCCGCCGTTCTCTGGACCAGCTCAGGTTGATGCAGCGGCCGAGACTGAGGGAGACGAGAGGCGCGGCGGCGGCAGCGGAGCTCGGGTTCTGGGGTGTTGAGAGCAGGAAGACGATGGAAAGGCAAGAGTGAGAGAGGACCCGGTCGGGCCTATTTATAAGGGACGGCTGATGAGTGGGCGCGAGAAACGAGGAGGCTGAAAGCATGATTATCCAGCTGTAGAGGCGCCTCGATTTTTGGGATAGTTATTAAGATAAGGATCCGTTGAGATACGTTGGACAGAATGTGCATTAATGGCGGATGACGTCACGGCGGGTTACCAAGAATCCAGAAGATGACGTCATGGCGGGTTATAACCTTTGCGCAAACAGAAGCCAGAAGATTTTTTCTTAAGGTACTGAAGATTGACATGAACCGGTTAAAATCAATCTGGGGCCTAATGTTGAGGATATAGCTACTGGTGTAACCCACCCAAGATGGGCCAGGTTACGTTGCGACAGCTCTTCATTCAGAAGCCCAAGGACAGGTTAAGGATGGCGGTTTAGTAATAGGTCTAAGGCCCAGAGGCGACTTAAGGCCCGTAGTGGTAAACCGTCGTTGTGGCATGACTTGTAGTGTAAGGCAAGAATAGTTAAGAGTCCAAGCCGGACACAGTTTATTAGCCGGCCGGGACTCTGAGAGCCGCTGGGCATTAACCTTTCTATATAAAGGGACGACCCGGCGGCGGTTCAGGACAAGTAAGATCAGATCGATAGCCGGGCATAGCGGTTTAGCTCCCTGGTCATCGAAACCCCAAGTAATTCCACCTCAACTGGAGTAGGCTTTTACCTTCACCGTAAGGGGCCGAACCAGTATAACCTTCGTGTCCTTTGTCCCGTTTAACCCCTTTAAGCTTCCTATCTGCGATGGCTCCACGACTAAGTCCTTGCATGAGGACATCTGCCGTGACAATTCCACGACAGATTACAACCCAAATGCTACCACAGAAACATCAGGGGGGAAGATAGAGACTGAAAGAGCCAGCTTCAGCATCCCAGTCTAAGCACCCCCGGCCTTCATCCTTGCGACGCACGGTACACCTCGTTTGCCACCTGCTCGACCCTAGTGTCACTGATAAAATGAAGTAATAATACAGTTAAAATAGAGCGAGTGTCCTCATTTCATTTCCAATGTAGATAAAGAAAGTGCTTCTCTTTGTTAATGTATGTTTCATCAACTAATCCCATTGTTAATGTTTAAGCGTTTCTGCAAACCGGGGTTCTTAATTTTAGTTGATCTGCACAAAAATAGAGATTTGAATGTCTCAAGTCCCCTCCTTGTACTACCGCTGTACACTGATGTTCATCACTGGCAGAAGGTGTATCGGGGAGACTTGGGTCGATTTCTAGTATGATGTAATATTTTCTTCTGTTTATTAGTGTATGTTTCATCAACTAGTGCCACTATAATCTAATCACGCCTTTTCATTATCTGTGCAAACAGGGTTATTCAGCTGCATTTTGGTGGAACTGCACAAATGTACGGATGGAACCGGCATATATGCAGAGTGCGAGGTGCCACGTAAAAATTACCGACACCAACCCTGCTCCATCTAAGCATTGGCATCCACCACCATCAGTGGGATGTGTGGCGCTCACTGTGGGCGGATGTTTCTCGGCAGCAAATCCTCTAACCAAATACTAGTAGCTTAGACTTAAAAAAATACTAGTAGCTTATATTGGCAGTTTTCTAGGGGTGTACTCTATTCTGAAAGAAACACCAATCTATTTTTCTTTATTTGTACACAGTGTCACAACTTTGACTCAAAGGTCCAGAGCTATTTTAGGGTGATTGGCATAGTACATGGAGACTGATTGTAAGCATGATTTTTATTAGTTGTAACACTGATTGTAAGCATGAGCAGATGGAAGATTAGGTTAGTGCGAAGCTTACCTTAAACCCTACCGACATCGTTGAAATGAGGCGAGCGTCGAGGGAACCGTGGAGAAGGGAGGGGAAGCGACGTCGCACCATCCGGCCTCCTCTTGCGGTGGGAGAACGAATACTCATGTGGCTCCGGCTGGCTCCGCACCCTCACGAACGGCACACCGTACTCGATCGATTCGTTATCCTCTGGGTGCTCGACCTTCAACCTATACGCCCACCACCTCCGCCTGACTTTCACCTCGAGCGAATCTGTCTGCTCCATCGCCCAGAGGAGATACTCGATGAACTCGAAGGACTGCGGCGTGACTGCCGCCAAGGAGTACATCGCCGCCCTCATCGCCGTCGTCTCGCTCTTTCGCATACATTGCCACATGGCCCTCACCGTCCTCGAAATCTCCCACTCATTGTCAAACCAAGTAAGGATCTCCTTCAACCTGGCTAACTTTGCCTGGTCGCCGCCAGTGATCTGCCTGATTTGCTACTGCATCCCCTCCATAGATGTCCTTCTGAGTGGTTCGGTGCTAGCTTTGGAAGATGGGAGGAGAGACGGTGGTCTTGCAATAGAGAAGAGGGAGAGGCGAGATGGTGGTTTTGGAGTGGAGATGATGGAGAGGAGAGGTTCCCCTGCCTTTCGGTCGCTGACAGGTGGGCCCCGCGCTTGGTGGACACATATGTCAGTGTCTCAATGGCAGGATGGGCTACGTCAGGGGATCCTCATCCGAGGAGAGAGGAGGTGGTTTTGCAATGGAGAAGAAAGAGAGGCGAGGCGGTGGTTTTGGAATGGAGATGATGGAGAGGAGAGGAGGTGGTTTTGCAATGGAGAAGAGGGAGAGGAGCGTGCGGCAGCGATTTAGGATTGGACGAGAGGGCCGGTGCGCTGTGTCTGGATCAAAATCAAAATCAATTTACCCTTCAATTAAGAAAGCGGCCCCACATTAACTAGTCTCCCTTTTATTCTGGGTCATAATTGACCATGATTTTCGCAAATAAAATATATGTTATACGTTGCAAAAATAATATAATTTGAAAGTGCATTCAGATACGAACCAAACGATACAATTTTTGGTGACATCCATTCACATTTTGCTTCTCAAATACAGTACGTGGTCAAACTTTGACCCAAAATACGCAAAACAAAAAATACTTCCAAGACCAGCGCCGCTCTTCTGCTCTTCTCCTCTTAAACCACCGCCGCTCCTCTCCTGTTCTAATCTAAATCCAGCGCCGCTCCTCTCCTCTTCCATTTCAAAACCACCGCCCCTCCTCTCATGTTCCAATCCAAAACCAGCATCGCTCCTCTCCCATTCTAAACCAAAACCAGCGCTGCTCCTCTCCTCTTCCATTCAAAAACCACCGCCGGCGAGTGAAGGTGCTGTGGAGAAGTAGATCGATGGAGGAGTACAATCGATACGTGAGGATCGCAGATAGCGACCCTGTGAAGCTAGCTAGGATGTTGGAGATACAGTCTTGGTTTGACAACAAGGACGAACTAGCGGTGACGGCGACATCCATGGCCAAATATCTGCAACAGAGCGAAAAGGCAGCGATACTCCCGGAGGGAGTCGCGCGGGAGTACATAGACCTGCTCCTCTAGGCCATGGAGCAAACAGATTCACCGAATCCGATCGTGAGGGAGAGGTGGTGGGAGTATCGATCCCAGATGGAGCATCCACCAGAGATTCAAGGATCGAGCATCTACAGGGTGCCGTTTGTGAGGGTGTCGTTCCAGAGCGAGCCGGTGGAGTCTTCGTCGACCGAACCCAACTGCAAGAGGAGAAAAACTGTTGGCTCGACGATGCTTCCCCGCCATCCTCTCCCTCGCCATTCACATCGTCTCACGGGGCGGCTGTCTGCCGCCGAGGAATAGGAGGGATTTGCCCCCCCCCCAGACCAATAGTCGGGCAGGTTGTGAATTGTTAGGAGCAGCTTAGGGTTGTTAGTATTTGCAGGTTGTGAATTGTGTTTCGTGTTGTGTATTTTGAGAGTACTTTCAGATATGAATGTCTTTTGAATTTCAGATTTGCAGTATTGAGCATATGAAGTATTTTATGAATTCTAGAGATCTATCTTTGGCACTTAAAAAATGTAGTTTCATAGGAGTATAAAAGTGCAGACAATGTGATTCTCAGAGAAGAAACTACAAGTTTCAGTTTCAGATAAGAAACTCCAAGTTCAGTTTCAGATAAGAAACTGCAAATTTCAGAGGCAGAGCATTTATATTAACACGGCCTTTTCAAACAGTGTTAACATCATGCTGGAAATTTTATTCATGGTTGAAACTGGAACTACCAGCTAGTTAACATCATGCTGATCAACATTCATGCATAGCACATCTTCATATGATGCACTGTAAAAAAGATATGCTATTTTCAAAATGCCCACGCAATGTCGAGTGTGCGAAAAACAGAGAAAACGAGGGACGAAGTTTTGGCAAGTGTAGGACGTGGTGTGCGTACATGACAATTGGGACCCACATGTCAATAAAGGCAGAGGAAAAAAATTGGAGATATTTTCTCTGCACAGGTGGAATCGAACCCGGGCGGAACAGCTCTCGGATAGTGTCACTTGGCCACTGGGCTAGTTCAGTTTTTTCGTCACTAATAAGGCACTTCCTCAGGTGGTCGGATCTCCTCCTACGCCTTTGTGCGCTCGCTGCGACGCCGCTGTCTGCCGTTGTGAACATGCTGAACAAACGAGAGGAATCGGGAGAGGACTGTACGTGCAGAGGCGGACAGTCGGGACCCACCAAGTCTATGGCCGTACGCAAGCAAGTGGCTCATCGAAAAAATACTTCCTCCTAATGCTATACTGACGTTGGGGCCCACGGGTTTGTTAACATAGTAACATTTTTTAGGTGCTTCAACGTAGTTACTATAGGAGATAAATTCATAACGAAGCGGGGGAGCTGGCAGGTATCATTTATTATCACTGGGGCAGGAAGTATCAGCTGGGTTTTGGGCTGCCCCGTCTAGGCTTTCTTTTTTAACATGCGCAGCCCACGACCTCGGATGGGAGGTCCACATGCCTGTTTTTATTTTCTTGAGGGCCGTCATGTATCGACCGGCCTATGGACCTCCCATCCGAGGTTTTATTTTTCCTGAAACATCGGCAACCCAATTTATGTATTTTTTTTGAAGAAAACGCAGAGGTCTGTTCTGTTTTTGTACATAAGAATAGGAACGCCTGGTCCAACTTATGTTTCCCTTCTAACTATATTATATATATTTAAATTATTTTATACGTTATTATATATTATTGTTATGGTCATCATATATTTAACAGATACTTACATATGTAAGAAAACAATATCCCACATCTTGTTAACTTATAAAAATAATTTCTTAACAATAAAATCCTAGATTTTTTTGGCAACGAAAATCCTGGTGATTGTGTACAAAAGCTTGGTAAGATTTAAGGACCAGTGTAATAATAAATCACTTATTATTTAAATATATATATATATAACAAAATGCTTAGACCCTGTTTATTTTTTGATAACATTGCTGCGCAAACCCCAACATTATAATTAGAATCAGCCCAGCAAAATCGTGTATTTCGAGAAAGTGCAAATAGCTTGTAATTTTTTAGGAAAAACATAAATGGGCCGCATGGGCACTACATTATTTGTTCACCCAGCCCAGCTAATGGACTGTAATTCAAAAAATGATCAAATGGACTGTAAATTCTACCCCGCAATAAAAGACTGTAAATTCTGAAAAAATGGGTTGAATACATGCCACATCTTTGGAGGCTGGAATGTGGGCCAATAGGCCGAAGCCAATGCAAGTCGTTGTCAACTTAGTCAACAAATGATTCTGACATCGTTAGCCATTGTATTTACATCCAACGACCGGCATCCATCTTCAATCTCTCGTCTTCTTCCTCCAGCGTCGCCGGGACCACCTGCTCCCTCCTCCTACTGCTAGCAGCTCTGCTTAGCACGCTTCGATGTGAAGCGCTACTCCACCGTTGGCCAGGCCATCCCTCCACCCCTCCACACCTCCTGTTCTTCTCCACCGACTGCCGAACCACACCGCACAAGAACCAGTTAACCCTCGTACACCTCTCTGTCTGCGACTCTACTCCCGTGTCTTCCCATCTCCGGCTCGTTGCTGTCTGGGGCCTCGCCTCGTCCACCACCTTGGATGCGCTCGGTGCGGAATGGTCAACGTCGTCAACGAACGACACCATCGGAAGTAGACTGTGCGTGGAGAGGCTGACAGCTGGGTCCACGGCCGCACGCAAGGAAATGCCTCCTTATTACTCGCAAAATAATGATTCCTCCACCTGACAACTGGGACCCACCGGAAGGGCCTCTGTATTTCGCGAAAAAACATTCCCACCGCTGACAGGTCAGACCCACCAGCTATATCTTCGCACGCAAGGAAGTGCCTCCTTATTACGCAAAAAAATGAATACTCCCCCTACTAGTTGGGACCCACCTGGGTGGGAGGCTGACTTGCGGGCCTACTAAGCTGACGGGGACGGAGTGCTTTGTCAACTTAGTCAATATGAACGATTCTAGTTCCAGTGACCGTACGATGTCCATCCAACGGCCGTAGTTCTTCTTCAACCTCTGGTCTTGTTGATCCAGCCGCCCAAAGCAGCGCCGGTCGTGCCGCATGCTCCTGCCTCCCGTGGCCGGCTGTGCTGCCGCGGAGGCCTCACCGCCCCCTACTATTCCCACCGTTGGCCAGGCCATCCCTCTACTCACCCACACTCCCTGATATTCTACGGCGATGGCAGCCTCACACCGCAGTGAACCAGTGAACCCTTGTACTCCTCTACGCGTGGGCATCCACTGCCGCGTCTTCCCCGGCTCCGCGTCGTCCCCTTCCTAGGCCTCGCCGTCGTCCACCGCCCTGGTGCTCTCGGCGCGGCGTGGTCAACGTGGTCAAGGAACGGCTTCCATCGGACGTGGACTGTCGTGGAGAGGTCGACAGCTGGGTCCACGGCCGCAGCAAGGAAGTGCCTCCTTATTACGCGCAAAATGATTATTCCTCCATCTGACAACGGGGACCCACCGGACGGGCCACCGTATTTCGTGAAAAAAACGTTTCCCCCTGACTGCTGGGAACCACCAGCTACATCTTCGCACGCAAGGAAGTGCGTCCGGGAAAAAAAATGATTCGCCCCCCTGACTGCTGGGACCCACCAGCTACATCTTCGCACGCAAGGAAGTACCTGACAGTCGGGACCCACCTGGTCGAAGCGTACGTAGCGTTGTCATTCTGGTCGCGAACGTGTACGTACATACTGGTCGATGTAGAGGCGCGCATGTGTCGTAGTAGAGGCGCGCACGTAGCATGTACACGTACGTACAGCGGCCAGGGTGCACGAAAGTAAATACGACCACGTACGTACAAACGGGCGGGGTCTCGAATGCCTATTCGCGCGTACATATGGCCAGGGCTGGTGTACATGGCTAGGTCAGAATGGAGAAACAACGTCGTCGTCGTGTTCATGGGGAGCCAATCGGCTGGGTCGGAACGGAATGCGTCGTCGTGTTCATCGGGAGGGCTTGGACGGAACAGCCGATGCAAACGAGGCCTGGCCTACCGCAGAACGGAGGAAACGGCCTTGTGTTCGACCGGCCATGTTCGAAACAGGATCCTGTTCATCAGGAGGGGTCTGGCGTACCGCAAAACGGAGGAAACGGACCTCCTACGGTCAAAACGGGGGTCCTGTTGATCGGGAGGTGTGTGGCGTAGCGCTAAACGGAGGAAACGGACTTGTGTTGGAGCGCTACGGTCGAAACGGGGGTCCTGTTCATCGGGAGGGGTGTGGCGTACCGCAAAACGGGACTCCACGGGATACTGTTCATGTCCACCGTCGACCCCCTCCAGCCTCCACGGGCTACTGTTCATCCACCGACGACCTCCTTCAGGCTCCACCTGCGACTGTTCATCTACGGGCTCCTGTTCATCCAGCCTCCACCGCACGCTACTCCACCGGCAACTATTCAACCAGCCCTCTCCACAGGCTCCTGTTTAACCAACCCTCCACGGGCTACTGTTCATCCAGCCCTCCACCATCTACTGTTCATCCAGCCCTCCACGGGGTGGTCCTGTTCATCCAGCCCTCCATGGGGTCCTGTTCATCCAGCCCCAACCGGCACGATCGATCGGGGTCCTGTTCATCCAGAGGCAACTGTCACATCCTAGCTAGTTCATGCATTAGAGTGTTGCATCATGTCTACTTTTCACAGAAACTTGAAATAGGGATGCCAGAAACCCCCAGCACCCCCCCTGAACACAACTAGGGTTTACTAAAATCCTTTTCAATGAACCTGAAATGCCCTCCATAAATGTTCACCATCTTTGGTCCTGGCTAAAACCTCTGCCAAAAATGGTTTCATATTTTTGGAGGCTATTCTGGATTTTTCACCAAGCCATAAGTATTTGCATTTGGGCAATTTAAATCCTATAAATATTTTAAAATGCCCAAATAATCTTGAAGGTATTTTTAGGCTGTTGAGAATAATTTCAAATGTGCCTCTGAATATTTCCAGGATTTTCCTAAATGAAATAGTATTTCTACTATTTCAAAACACAGAACAGAAATAAATAAAAAGAGAAAAAACAGAAAGCAGAGAAGGACTTACCTGGCAGCCCACCTGGCGGCCCAGCACTGTGCTGGCCCTTGGCCAGTCAGCTGCTTGCTCTCGCCAGAGCAGGCAGAGAGGTGACGCCGGCGTGCGCGAGCTCGCCACGGCGCCACCTGCTTGCTGCCTCGCCCGTGGACGAGCTGGACGACCTCCACGATGCGCCCCCGAGCCCCTGGACACCCCCTTTCTCCCCCATCGCCTCTCCCTCGCCTTCCTCCACCATGGCCGACGCAGCCGCTGCCACCTCGCCGGAGTAGCCGTAGCCACCGTCGTCCTCGCGCCGCCCCACCGTGTCCAGCAGCTCCGCCATCACCTTCTCCTTCGAGCAGGTCGAGCCCCGAGCGCTCGCTTGCCCCGAAGCCACTGCTCCGACCTCACCTTCACCGCCCACCGCCGGAGATCCCCTCCGCCGTCACCACCGCAGCAGTTCGCCCCCGGCCTCGCCGTCCGCTCCGTCGCAACCACCGTGAGCCTGGCCACCTTCCTATCCTCTCCTTTCTCCCTCTCGAGCTCCGTAGCAACTGCACGTAGCTCACCCGCACGCGTCGCCGCCGAGCTCATCGCCGACGAGGCTCCGGCCATCCAACGGTCGCACCACCAGGGCCGTTAGCTCCACTGCATCGCCAGGAGCCCGTAGCACCATCGCACGCCCCTCGCCGTGCTCTCTAGCGACGGGTTCGACTACACCCGTACCCCGGCAGCCGCACGGCTCGTCGCCGGGGTCGATTCCGGCGACCCCGAGCTCCACCACCACCACCAGTCGATGCGGCTTGCTCCCAGCTACGCGTAGGTGCTCTCCGCCGCCCATTTGGTCGCCAGAGCACGGATCCCGCACCCCACCGCCGCGTCTGGACATCGCCGGCGGCTAAACGCCGGCGAGTCAGCGTGGTTTGACCACGGGTTGACCCCCCCAGAGTCACTGACAAGTGGGGCCCGCCTGCTAATTAACCTGGGTTAGGTTTAAGTTAATTCTAATTAGTTAATTTTCTAACAGTGACACTGACACAGGGGACCCACACGTCAGGTTTGACCTGGACGACCCCGTTGACCGCTAACGTCATCATGACACACTGCTGACGTAATAAGTAACTTAATTACTGGAATTATTGTTATACAAGAAATTCCAGAAATTATCACAAATTCGAAAAATCATAGAAAATAATCTATAGCTCAGAATGAAAAGATTTATATATGAAAAATGATCAGAAAAATCCATTCTATCCATCTGTACTGGTTTCATGCATGTTTAAGCAAGTTAACCTACTGTTTAATGCAGAACAAGATAAAGCACTAACATGGGCCATTTATGAACTTGGAATTTGAATCTTTGATTCAAAATAGTCCAAACCCATCTGGTCTTAGTTGCATTAGCACAATACATCCATTTTGCCATGTCTCATGCATGCATCATATTGTTGCACTTGCTTGGTGTTGATTGTGCTTCGATGTGTTCATTGTGGTAGGTTCTGCCTCCGAGGATATTCATGAGTATCCAACTGAAGGGCAGTATCCCACCACCACTCCGTCAGGCAAGCAACCCGTTGATCATTTCGATACAAACCCATATTCTCGCTTCTGCTCTCATTTACTTCATTAAGACAACGCGATTCAAACTGCTGTGTGTTGCGGTAGTTGAACCCACTTTCCTTTGCATGACCTGTCATTGCCACAGTAACTAGATGAAACCCACTAGCATGTGTAGGAGTTGATTGAGCCATGTTGTGTTCCTACAATGCTATGCTTGCTACGCTTAGAGTCGTGTCAGGTCTGGCTCATCAGGGTGATGAACTAGAGTGAAAGCGTGTGTCAGTAATGAGAGTGAGGTGTTGAATACGATTTGGTAAAGGTATCGATGGGAGGCCATGTAGGAGTACATGGTGGGTTGTTTCATTGAGACCGTCCTTAAGAACTGAGATCTGTATGCGTGATTTAAGATTCAGCTACTACCACGCATTGGGCCCGAAACCAATGGACCCCCTCGGCTTCTTAATCACCCTTGTCCTCTATCCAGGAGTTGCACGTAGTTTCTGGTGTTTGTAGTAAGCTGGAGGCCGTGGATAGCGCTGACCAAGGGGTGGGCGGTGATGCGGTAGGCTCGTGGCACGGTGTACCGAGTCGCCCGTTTGGTGTCCGGGAACCCTGCACACATCGTTTGGGGCCGTATGTGGAAACCTCGGCCGGACTCCCTGCGGATGGAACCAAAATAGGCGATAAACCTGGACTAGGGACTTGAGTGTTTGGGTAGGCTGTGGCCGACACCCACGTTGGGCTTCCGCTTGAAGGTTGCCGAGTACACGTCGTGTAGCGACGGTAAGTGGTGAGAGCGTGTGTGACGAAGTACACCCCTGCAGGGTATGAAACTATTCGAATAGCCGCGTCCGCAGTAAAGGACTACTTGGTCACTTATGCAGTTCATAGACAAGTAAATGGATACTATTAAAAGCCTCAAGATAAGTGTGAGTACCGCGGATGGCCCTCTCGTGGGATGACGAGGGAGGATCCACGGTGGAGTATTGAAATGGTGATTAGTGGACTCGTGTGCGAAAACTATTTTACAAGTGGTGTCTCGTAGGATAGCTTAGCCAAGAGTCAAAGCTGGCTTGCTGCAATAACTCCACTACCTTCTTGAGAATGAACATGTATAGTAGGATCTGTTGTAAGACTTGCTGAGTACCTTTGTACTCATGTTGCTTCAATTACTGTTTTCAGACGACAGCACCGCCCCTTCCGATGGGTTCTATGTAGAACTCGACGACGACGAGTGACTTGCCACCCAGGTGGTGATCTAGACTTGTGAAGGGCCTACGTAGATAGACAGGCTTCGTCAAGCCTTCTTTCTTTTTAGTGTCTGTACCCAGACAAGTTGCTTCCGCATGTGTTTGTATGATTGTATGACTTGAGTGTCGGGTCATGTGACCCCTATCTGTATGAACAAGTTATGTAAGGCTCTCTGGAGCCCTTTAAATAAAGTACTTTGAGTTGTAGAGTTTTGTTGTGATGCCATGTTGTATTTGCATATATCGAGCATATTGAGTGTATGATTGAAATGCTTGGTATGTGTGGCATCCGACAATCTAGTTGTTTATCCTTGGCAGCCTCTTTTATGGGGAAATGTAGTCTAGTGCCTCCTTGAGCCATAGTAGTCCGCTACAGCCCGGTTCACCGGAGTCCTGTTAGCCCAGCACTACTGCTCTGGACACTTGACTGGCCGGCATGTGTTTCATATCGTTCCTGTGTCTGTCCCTTCGGGGAAATGTCACGCGGTGACATCCGGAGTCCTGCCTAGCCTGCTACAGCCCGGGTTCCCGGAGTCCTGATAGCCCAATGCTACAGCTCGGATTCACACGCTGCTGACCGACACGTTCGATGTTGATTCATGTATGCCTGTCCCCATACGTTAGTGTCGCTTTGGGTTCACGACTAGCCATGTCGGCCCGGGTTCTCTGTCATATGGATGCTAGCGACATTGTCATATACGTGAGCCAAAAGGCGCAAACGGTCCCGGGCCATGGTAAGGCGGCACCGTGGGAGTACCGTGCGTGAAGCCGCAATGTGATATGAGGTGTTACAGGCTAGATCGGTGTGACTTAGAATCGGGGTCCTGACAGCGTTGGCATCAGAGCCGGACTACCTGTAGGTGCGTTAAGCCAAACTGGTCGATGTCGAGTCTAGAAATGCTTTAGTTATATGTAGGGGAATTGATTGTGGGAGGGAACGTAAGGCGCTCTTACTTCTTTACCTCATACCCTCTGATCTGAGTCATTCTCTTCTCATTCTACGTGGCTTAAGGACTAGGCTCTCTTCTCTCTATCAGGTTCACGTGTTACTAATCCGTAGTAACTTATAGGATTGTTGGTTCCATGCTTCAGTTCAGTTTCTACTACCTTAGTGTGTTGTCGGTTGAACCAGAACCTTGACATGATGTTGTTGAGTGGTATTGCAAACTGTTGCGAATGTCTCAAATCTTTTTCCAAGCATCTACAGCCGTTATGCTGTCCGAATTCTCCTAGAAATACTAATTCCTTGCATTATTCCGTGCTTTCAGATGGCCACCCGTTCCCAGAATCAAGTGGTTCGTCTGACCCGGTGCCTCGGCGTACCTGGTCAAACGGCCATGCTGGTCCGAGTGATGGTTGAGACAGGCTATCGGTGGTATCCCGAGTATACCGTCGAGGAGCAGTTTCGAGACTTCAATCAAAGCCAATATTTTTGCACAGTCAGGATTTACCCTTCCTATCCTGGAGCTACTGAACCCCTCCATTGATCTTATGGACTTGGGGTTACCATCGAGATGTCTGTGCAGGACGCAGCTTACTCGATGATGACTATCATGCGAGCCAGAACTGCCTTGCTTCAGAACACTGACTTCCGCTATATGCCAGCATCACTCCCTGGGCACAGGGGTACTATCAGGCTACCTACTGTGATCCTACCCATGAGGATTCACTACTCCGCACCACCACCGAGATGCTTGAGGACAAGGACCGTGAGAATCGTGCCTTGCGAATGGAGCTCTTTAATGCCCGTTCTGATCACTGGGCCACTCTGACACGGTTTGCACCTGCCGTGCAGGCCGGGTATATGGACATGAGGGACTTGTACCCCGTGCGGTCTGGCCTGCCAGAATGTATGGAGTGGTGTGATGTAGGAGGCATCAGCCCTCCTCGTGGACCCCGTCTGCCACCGTTTGTTGGATCAAGGCCACACCCGAGTCCTTATGGACCGCAAGCCCCACAGGACCGATTGTTTCCAGATGATCATGTTCAGCTTCTAGGACATGGTGGTGACTTCTATGAAGATTACTACGGAGATGTCTGAGTTGGTGGTAGTTCCACTAGTATTGTAACAGTTGTATTCCCCACAGTCCTGCGTGTCTTGTGGGATACGACTTGGTGTGTATCACGTTCCGGAGGTGTAGAAAAATAATGTATAGGAGCTTGGAATGCCTCTGATGAGATGTATCGTCTTTCATCGTAGCTATACTCTAGCCTGGGCTTGTACTAAACTATGTATGGTGTGTATGACCGTTGGTATATATATGTCAGTTTCTATATTACCATGTCATACTGATGATCATCTTCGCATTCCGTGTTATCCATTACATTCCGCATTTCCCTGCCAAGATTTAGCCATCCTTGTCTAAACCGTTGTTTTGTTTCTCCTAGGATGGTTAACACCCGCTACAACCCTGCTGTCCAGGCGCAGGGTGAAGCCAATGCAGCTAGGGGGGAGAATCTGCCTCAACCGCCTTCCCTGGCCGATGTCATGCTGGAGGCAGAAAGAAACAAGCGTGAGACTAACCGCTTGCTAGAGCGAATTGAGCAGAATACTGCACGTCATCAGAGGAACGACTTGTGTCCATCAATGACTTTATCAAGTTGTACCCACCGAAGTTTAACCATTCCGTCGAGCCCCTCGATGCGGATGATTGGCTTCGCAGCATCACCCATAAGCTACGTTCTGCCAACGTAGCCGAAGCTGATAAGGTTACCTACGCCGCCTATCACCTCGAAGGCCCTGCTAGCCACTGGTGGGAAAACTTTAAGGCTATGCGCCCAGCCGGCCAAATCACTACTTGGGCTGAATTCAGTGAGGCTTTCCGTGAGCATCATATTCCGGAGGGTCTCATAGATCGTAAGCGGGAAGAATTCTGCAACTTCACCCAAGGCAGACTGACTGTGGATGCATACAGCCGTGAGTTTGGAAATCTAGCACGCTATGCTCCTGAAGAGGTATCCACCGACGCCAAGAAGCAGGCAAGGTTCCGCAAGGGACTTAGCCCCGAGCTTCGCCGTGATCTTCGTCTGCACGAGTGCACTTCCTTCCAGAAGTTGGTCAATAAGGCCATCAGTGTTGAGACAGGACAGACTGACTATGACGCTAAGCGCAAGCACTCTCGCGATTTTGGTTGCTCATCCGGCTTCGGATCTCAGAAGCGCCGGGTCTGGATTCCAAACACTGCTCTGCCACCTAGGTTCACTCCGAGGCCATCCTTCGAGGCGCCTCGCCCCAACCAGCAGTATGCACCGCCCAAGGTCTATGGTGGCCCCGCGGCTAATGCTGCTCCACGCCCCAATGTTGTGGCGTGCTTCAAGTGTGGACAAACGGGTCACTATTTGCGCGAGTGCCCCCGAAATAACCCCAATCAACCTGGACAGTCTGTTGGTCGTGGTAAGCCACCAGGAAAGACTTACTACGCCAAGCCAGCCACCACTGCACGTGGCCATGTCAACTATGTTTCAGCTGAAGAAACTCATGAGGATCCTAACGTCGTCCTTGGTACGCTCCTTGTTAATTGCCATCCGGCAACTGTTCTTTTTGATACTGGAGCATCTAATTCATTTATCTCTAAGAGCTATGCTCGATTGCACAACACCACATTTTGTGACATGCCCACCTCCATGGTAATTCAAACCCCTGGTTCTAAGTGGCAAACCTCTAGGATAAGCCATGGAAATGAAATTCTTGTCGACAGATTGGTCTTCCTTGCATCACTAATAGCCCTCAAGTCCTCGGACATAAACATCATCTTGGGTATGGACTGCATGTCAGCTCATTATGCTAAGATTGATTGCTCTACTAGAACTGTTCAACTCACCCATCCGTCGGGCAAGACAGTCAATGTTCTGACCTGAGTGTCTAAGCGTCAGCTTTACTCATTAAATGCCAACCCTCTTCCAGACCTTGAAGATGTTCCGGTAGTCCGTGACTTCCCGGATGTCTTCCCAGAAGAACTGCCAGGTATTCCACCTGACAGGGATGTCGAGTTCGTGATAGACCTTGTTCCAGGAACCGTCCCAATCTCTAGAAGACCTTATAAGATGGCACCCTTAGAGCTAGCCGAGCTTAAGAAACAACTCGATGAGTCCTTGAAAAAGGGTTTCATCCGTCCTAGTTCTTCTCCGTGGGCTTGCCCCGTCCTCTTCGTCAAGAAGAAGGATGGTACGGATCGGATGGTTGTAGATTACCGACCTGTCAACCTAGTCACTATCAAGAACAAGTATCCGCTCCCCAGGATCAACGACCTGTATGATCAGCTCGTTGGATCCTCAGTCTTCTCTAAAATGGATTTGAGGTTGGGCTACCATCAAATCAAAATCCAGAACGGGGACATTCCTAAAACGACCTTTGTTACTCGTTATGGCCAATACGAGTATACCGTCATGTCTTTCGGTTTAACCAATGCTCCAGCCACCTTCTCTCGGTTAATGAACTCAATCTTCATGGAGTATTTGGATAAATTCGTCGTAGTATACCTCGATGGTATACTCATCTACTCCAAGAATGAGGAAGAACATGCCGAGCATCTAAGGCTAGTATTGACGAAACTTCGAGAGCATCGCCTTTATGCTAAATTCTCTAAGTGTGAATTCTGGTTGCCAGAAGTGACCTATCTAGGCCATGTAATCTCTGGTAAGGGTATTGCTGTCAATCCCGAGCGAGTTCAAGCTATCCTTGACTGGACTCCACCTGAATCGGTCAAGCAAGTTCGGAGTTTCCTTGGCTTAGCGAGCTACTATCGCCGCTTCGTCGAGAATTTCTCCAAGGTTGCTAAACCTCTAACTGAACTCCTCAAGAAAGATAAAAAGTTCGAGTGGACCTCACAGTGCGAGTTCAGCTTTCAGGAACTGAAAAGACGACTGACATCTGCCCCCGTACTCATACCACCAGATTTTTCTAAGGACTTTGTTATCTATTGCGACGCCTCGCGATAAGGACTAGGTTGCACACTCATGCAAGATCGTCACGTGATTGCCTACGCTTCCCGACAGTTGCGTCCACATGAGGATAATTATCCCACACATGATCTAGAGCTTGCAGCCGTAGTCCATGCACTCAAAACATGGCGACATTACCTTCTCGGTAATCGTTGCGAGATTTTCACTGATCACCAAAGTCTGAAATACATCTTCACCCAACCGGATTTGAATCTCAGGAAAAGACGTTGGGTCGAGTTGATCACAGATTACGTCTTAGGAATAACTTACACCCCGGGCAAAGCCAACGTCATGGCTGATGCGCTAAGCCGTAATCTTACTGTAACAACTTGATGTTACAACAAAGTCAACCACTTCTCCACGAGGAATTCTGCAAGCTTAATCTTCACATTGTTCCTTGAGGGTTCCTATCCACCCTGGTGGCGAAACCTACCCTTACGGATCAAATCATCAAAGCTCAGAAGGTAGATCCGGGAATCTCCCGTATTAAAAGAAACATCAAGAAAGGAGTTGCGGATTGTTTCTCCGTTGATGACCAAGGTGTTGTGTTCTTTGGAGACCGCCTAGTGGTTCCCAAGGTACGCAACCTGAGGCGATTGATCCTTAAGGAAGCTCATGAATCTCCTCTCACCATTCATCCCGGTAGTACTAAAATGTATCAAGACCTACGCCAGAGGTTTTGGTGGACTAGGATGAAGAGAGAAATTGCTCAATACATTGCTAATTGCGACGTCTGCCGTCGTGTTAAAGCAGAGCATCAACGGCCTGCTGGCACCCTTCAGCCTTTGGCTATTCCTGAATGGAAATGGGATAAAATCGGTATGGATTTCATTACCGGGTTTCCTAGGACCAAGAGAGGGAATAATGCTATCTTCGTTATTGTCGACCGTCTTTCCAAAGTAGCCCACTTCCTACCTGTTCGTGAGAGTATAACCGCGAGCCAGGTAGCTAACTTGTACATCTCCCAAATAGTGTCTCTTCATGGTGTTCCATTGGAAATTAACTCAGACCGTGGAAGTCTCTTCACCTCTCGATTTTGGGAAAGTTTCCAGAATGCTATGGGAACTCGTCTCTCCTTTAGCACCGCCTTTCACCCTCAATCAAGTGGTCAGGTAGAATGAGTTAATCAAATTCTGGAGGATATGCTCCGAGCTTCTGTCATCTCTTTCGGCATGGATTGGGAGAAATGCCTTCCATTCTCCGAGTTCGCTTATAACAATAGTTATCAAGCTAGCTTGGGCAAAGCTCCTTTCGAGGTTCTCTATGGACGAAAATGTCGAACGCCTCTTAACTGGTCAGAAACCGGGGAAAGACAACTCTTTAGCCCGGATATGATTCAGGAAGCAGAAGAGCAGGTTCGCATTATTCGTGAGAAATTCAAAAACAGCCCAATCTCGCCAAAAGAGCCATTATGATCGCAAACATAAGGCTATGACTTTTGAGGTTGACGAGAAGGCTTACCTTCGGGTTACCCCTTTAAAGGGAACCCACCGATTCGGTATCAAAGGCAAATTGGCTCCTCGTTACATTGGACCCTTTCGCATTCTTGCCAAGCGAGGAGAAGTTGCCTACCAATTGGAACTACCTCCGCATCTTTCCAAGGTTCATGACGTCTTCCACGTTTCTCAACTCAGGCGTTGCTTCTCGGATCCTATCCGTGGAGTGGACCACGAAACGCTTGATCTCCAAGATAATCTCACATATCGGGAATATCCCGTTCGAATCCTTGATCAAGCCGAGCGTACCACTCGACGCCAAAACATCAAGTTTCTCAAGGTTCAATGGTCACACCATTCCGAGAAAGAAGCTACTTGGGAAAGGGAGGATCGTCTTCGACTTGAGTACCCCACCTTCTTCCCAACGGATCCTAAATCTCGGGACGAGATTCTTTTGAGTGGGGGTGAGTTGTCACATCCTAGCTAGTTCATGCATTAGAGTGTTGCATCATGTCTACTTTTCACAGAAACTTGAAATGGGGATGCCAGAAACCCCCAGCACCCCCCTGAACACAACTAGGGTTTACTAAAATCCTTTTCAATGAACCTGAAATGCCCTCCATAAATTTCACCATCTTTGGTCCTGGCTAAAACCTCTGCCAAAAATGGTTTCAGATTTTTGGAGGCTATTCTGGATTTTTCACCAGGCCATAAGTATTTGCATTTCGGCAATTTAAATCCTATAAATATTTTAAAATGCCCAAATAATCTTGGAGGTATTTTTAGGCTGTTGAGAATAATTTCAAATGTGCCTCTGAATATTTCCAGGATTTTCCTAAATGAAATAGTATTTCTACTATTTCAAAACACAGAACAGAAATAGACAAAAAGAGAAAAACAGAAAGCAGAGAAGGACTTACCTGGCAGCCCACCTGGCGGCCCAGCACTGTGCTGGCCCATGGCCAGTCAGCTGCTTGCTCTCGCCAGAGCAGGCAGAGAGGTGACGCCGGCGTGCGCGAGCTCGCCACGGCGCCACCTGCTTGCCGCCTCGTCCGTGGACGAGCTGGACGACCTCCACGACGCGCCCCCGAGCCCCTGGACACCCCCTTTCTCCCCCATCGCCTCTCCCTCGCCTTCCTCCACCATGGCCGACGCAGCCGCTGCCACCTCGCCGGAGTAGCCGTAGCCACCGTCGTCCTCGCGCCGCCCCACCGTGTCCAGCAGCTCCGCCATCACCTTCTCCTTCGAGCAGGTCGAGCCCCGAGCGCTCGCTTGCCCCGAAGCCACTGCTCCGACCTCACCTTCACCGCCCACCGCCGGAGATCCCCTCCGCCGTCACCACCGCAGCAGTTCGCCCCCGGCCTCGCCGTCCGCTCCGTCGCAACCACCGTGAGCCTGGCCACCTTCCTGTCCTCTCCTTTCTCCCTCTCGAGCTCCGTAGCAACTGCACGTAGCTCACCCGCACGCGTCGCCGTCGAGCTCGTCGCCGACGAGGCTCCGGCCATCCAACGGTCGCACCACCAGGGCCGTTAGCTCCACTGCATCGCCAGGAGCCCGTAGCACCATCGCACGCCCCTTGCCGTGCTCTCTAGCGACGGGTTCGACTACACCCGTACCCCGGCAGCCGCACGGCTCGTCGCCGGCGTCGATTCCGGCGACCCCGAGCTCCACCACCACCACCAGTCGATGCGGCTTGCTCCCAGCTACGCGTAGGTGCTCTCCGCCGCCCATTTGGTCGCCAGAGCACGGATCCCGCACCCCACCGCCGCGTCTGGACATCGCCGGCGGCTAAACGCCGGCGAGTCAGCGTGGTTTGACCACGGGTTGACCCCCCCAGAGTCACTGACAAGTGGGGCCCGCCTGCTAATTAACCTGGGTTAGGTTTAAGTTAATTCTAATTAGTTAATTTTCTAACAGTGACACTGACACAGGGGACCCACACGTCAGGTTTGACCTGGACGACCCCGTTGACCGCTAACGTCATCATGACACACTGCTGACGTAATAAGTAACTTAATTACTGGAATTATTGTTATACAAGAAATTCCAGAAATTATCACAAATTCGAAAAATCATAGAAAATAATCTATAGCTCAGAATGAAAAGATTTATATATGAAAAATGATCAGAAAAATCCATTCTATCCATCTGTACTGGTTTCATGCATGTTTAAGCAAGTTAACCTACTGTTTAATGCAGAACAAGATAAAGCACTAACATGGGCCATTTATGAACTTGGAATTTGAATCTTTGATTCAAAATAGTCCAAACCCATCTGGTCTTAGTTGCATTAGCACAATACATCCATTTTGCCATGTCTCATGCATGCATCATATTGTTGCACTTGCTTGGTGTTGATTGTGCTTCGATGTGTTCATTGTGGTAGGTTCTGCCTCCGAGGATATTCATGAGTATCCAACTGAAGGGCAGTATCCCACCACCACTCCGTCAGGCAAGCAACCCGTTGATCATTTCGATACAAACCCATATTCTCGCTTCTGCTCTCATTTACTTCATTAAGACAACGCGATTCAAACTGCTGTGTGTTGCGGTAGTTGAACCCACTTTCCTTTGCATGACCTGTCATTGCCACAGTAACTAGATGAAACCCACTAGCATGTGTAGGAGTTGATTGAGCCATGTTGTGTTCCTACAATGCTATGCTTGCTACGCTTAGAGTCGTGTCAGGTCTGGCTCATCAGGGTGATGAACTAGAGTGAAAGCGTGTGTCAGTAATGAGAGTGAGGTGTTGAATACGATGTGGTAAAGGTATCGATGGGAGGCCATGTAGGAGTACATGGTGGGTTGTTTCATTGAGACCGTCCTTAAGAACTGAGATCTGTATGCGTGATTTAAGATTCAGCTACTACCACGCATGGGCCCGAAACCAATGGACCCCCTCGGCTTCTTAATCACCCTTGTCCTCTATCCAGGAGTTGCACGTAGTTTCTAGTGTTTGTAGTAAGCTGGAGGCCGTGGATAGCGCTGACCAAGGGGTGGGCGGTGATGCGGTAGGCTCGTGGCACGGTGTACCGAGTCGCCCGTTTGGTGTCCGGGAACCCTGCACACATCGTTTGGGGCCGTATGTGGAAACCTCGGCCGGACTCCCTGCGGATGGAACCAAAATAGGCGATAAACCTAGACTAGGGACTTGAGTGTTTGGGTAGGCTGTGGCCGACACCCACGTTGGGCTTCCGCTTGAAGGTTGCCGAGTACATGTCGTGTAGCGACGGTAAGTGGTGAGAGCGTGTGTGACGAAGTACACCCCTGCAGGGTATGAAACTATTCGAATAGCCGCGTCCGCAGTAAAGGACTACTTGGTCACTTATGCAGTTCATAGACAAGTAAATGGATACTATTAAAAGCCTCAAGATAAGTGTGAGTACCGCGGATGGCCCTCTCGTGGGATGACGAGGGAGGATCCACGGTGGAGTATTGAAATGGTGATTAGTGGACTCGTGTGCGAAAACTATTTTACAAGTGGTGTCTCGTAGGATAGCTTAGCCAAGAGTCAAAGCTGGCTTGCTGCAATAACTCCACTACCTTCTTGAGAATGAACATGTATAGTAGGATCTGTTGTAAGACTTGCTGAGTACCTTTGTACTCATGTTGCTTCAATTACTGTTTTCAGACGACAGCACCGCCCCTTCCGATGGGTTCTATGTAGAACTCGACGACGACGAGTGACTTGCCACCCAGGTGGTGATCTAGGCTTGTGAAGGGCCTACGTAGATAGACAGGCTTCGTCAAGCCTTCTTTCTTTTTAGTGTCTGTACCCAGACAAGTTGCTTCCGCATGTGTTTGTATGATTGTATGACTTGAGTGTCGGGTCATGTGACCCCTATCTGTATGAACAAGTTATGTAAGGCTCTCTGGAGCCCTTTAAATAAAGTACTTTGAGTTGTAGAGTTTTGTTGTGATGCCATGTTGTATTTGCACGTATCGAGCATATTGTGTGTATGATTGAAATGCTTGGTATGTGTGGGATCCGACAATCTAGTTGTTTATCCTTGGCAGCCTCTCTTATGGGGAAATTGTGACACCCCAAAATTTTGGCCTTGTTTTTATTTATTAAAAGGTTGCCAGGAAATAAAACTTTTCCAATTATCAGGTTTTAACTTTTGTGATTTTGGATCTATGCCTCTTGTGGGAAAACCTTCAAAGGTATTGTTGGGCTTGATTTCTCTCTATTATAAAACAATTATTTATCAGTGGATTCAAATGTTGCAAGATTTACTTTCTCAAAACTTTGTTCTTATAAAATGATTTCTTTTGCATTTGGAGCCTATTTGCACTACAAACATTTGGCAAATGCATTCAAATTTTCCACCAAAATTCGGGGATGTCATGTGATGGTTCCACATCACTTTTATGCAAAAATACCTTCTGGCCATTGGAGATTTTGAGCTCTACACCAACTTTTCCAATCTGGTCCAGTAGGCACTTTTGCACTACAACCCATTTAAATATTCTTCTAAAAATTCTTCCAAGTGTTTGGAGATGTCAGTGGATGCATACAATTCATCTTCAAGCAAAAACCCAGTAATGTTCTTTGAAAAATTTGAGTGGATCAACCTCTTTTGCATTCTGACCCAATTTGGTGATTTGTACTGCAACCTTGTTTTTCTTTGCTCTAGTGACCCTGAGCCTTTTCCTACTTGTAGCCCTCCCTACCAAACTCTTAAGTCCAGGAGATTGGACTCATTGGAGGTTTTGAAATGCATGTTCTAAACCCTTTTTCTTTCTGTCCAAAACTGGAGTTTTGCAAAACTTGCACTATCAACTTTCTGTTTTTGCCAAACCAACCTTACCACCATCTCCTGCATCTAAAGAGACACTGATCTAGAGATTTTGGCCACTCCAAGAGTTGCCTAAGTGCACTTGGCTTTCTGTCGAACGCCTGGTGTGCACAGTCATTTTTGGCAAGCTCTCTGGTTTGCATTGTGGATTGGAACCCCTGACCTATCCACCTTGTCCACTAAGTGCTTTGCTACCCCTACCTCCATCCTGTGCAGTGCCAGCTCCACCCTCGAGCTCTAGAGTGCGCTGGCATTTCGTCGAGCAGGTGCCGTGCGTGCTCTGGGCGCGCCCTGAGCGCACGTTTTGCACGCGCGCGCACTACGCCGACACGCCGCACTGCCGCCCTCGTCGCGTCCCATCTCTGACCCCTGCCCGCCTGCCGAACCCCGCCACGCACTCGCCCTCTCTCCAGTACCCTCCAAGCTTGCCCTGGCACCCTGCAGCGCCGCCTTGGCAGCACGCCGGCGTCGGCAGCGGATTCCGCCGTGGACGGCGCCGCCCAAACCACCAGCGCGCACCAGCTGCCTCAGAGCACAGGCCGTGCTTATCCTCCCGCTCGTCGGAACGTGTCCGTCGCCGCCACGATGCCCTGCAACTACAGGAAAGTGGTCGCCGGCGATCTTATCTTCTGCCGCAGCGGAGCCAGCCTCGTCACGCTATAAAAGGGAACCCCGAGCCCCTCCGAGCACTCAGGCGACATCAGGCCCTCCCCGTAGAGTTCACCTAGCAGTAGATTGACCGGAGAGGACCGTCCTCCCCAACTCTGGCCAGCTCGGCCGCCGCCAAGCTCCGGTGCAATTCGTTGCAGCCGGCCACCCTTTTGCCAATCCAGCGCCACCAGTAGCTTCCCATAGTTCTTGCGGAGCTGCCCAACTACCCAAGCTCGATCGGAGACCACCGGAGCACAAAAAGCACTTCACCACCGTAGCTTTTCTCCGCCGCGGAGCTCGCCGCCGGCGATTCCTTCCACCTCCGACGACCCTTCAACCACCCAAAGGACCGCCTCGGTCTAGCCGTTCCATCCCCGCCCTTGGATGCCCGTGAGGTGCTGCCGTTCGTCGACGGCGATCGCCGGAGCCCCGCTCCCGTCGGGCAGAAGAGAGGAGAAGGAGGGAAGAAACGGTCAAACCTGACCAGTGGGCGTCGGGTCACTGTGGGGCTACCTTACGTGGGAAGCTTGACCGGGTTAAGCTAAGGTCTGATGGTTTGGGTTAACCTAGGTTTATTGACCTGGCTAGGATAGGATTAGCCAATGGTCAGCCTGGCTCTGATACCAAGTCTGTCACGACCGGATATTTGGGATATAAATTCCCAGAAAAACGGCCTGTGCGCTCATCAGCCCCAGGATTACTGTTAGCTGATGAGGTACCAACTTGATACAAGAACTCCAAGCAAGTACAAAAATATGTAGTACAAGACCATTTAGACTTTGGAGTACAACATTTGGATTGCTAGTGGTTGATGGCGGAAGCGGTCTGTGGTTCATCTGCGTCTATGGGACTCCATTTCCCACAAGAATAGCTGACCAGGATAACTCCTATCTTCGCGAGGCTGCAAATGTCAACGCGCAGGTTCCGAGGTTGTCACCGCGATGCTTATCTCCAAGCAAGGAATCTGGCCAAGACAATAGCCAGGGACAAGCCAGTGAGTATCTTTGAATGTACTCGCAAACATTAAGAACACGGGTATAATATATCAAACAGGCTCTGGGTTAATTAGATGATCACACGTCTGTCACGAAATATACGAAAGACCAAGATGCACACATATGGTTAAAAAATATACCAAAACAAAATACTGGGTGCCAAACGAGTGTCTGAATGACTCCTCGAGCGGAAAATGCAGAATAGTAATACTGGTGCCAAACGAGTGTCTGAATGACTCCTCGAGCGGAAAAATGCAGAAATAATAATGCTGGTGCCAAACGAGTATCTGAATGACTCCTCGAGCGGAAAATGCGGAATAATAATACAGGTGCCAAACGAGTGTCTGAATGACTCCTCGAGCGGAAAATGCAGAAATAATAATGCCGCAGTCGGGCGTCGGGGCGACACCACATAAAGGGCTTATAAAAGATAAATGAACAACAAGCATGCCGCAGTCGGGCGTCTGAGCGACGCCACAGAAAGGGCTTAAAAGAGAATAATTACAGTGAATATCCGGGAGGTAGAAGCATCCCAAGGATACTCAATAAAATACGTAATGGTTAGTCCAAAATAATAAGATCACAATCCATGCGTGCCATAATCATAAAAAATATTTAGTACAGTCGTTTCTCCATCCGAAATCCGATAATCTAGTCGAGCCGTATCTCCATCCGAATACCGTTACAGAGTTCTAGTTAAATCGTTCTCCATCCGAATACCATTACTGAGAATCTAGTTGAATCGTTCTCCATCCGAATACCGCCTAGCCCGTCGATCACGCGCCAGTGACCGCCACCCAACCCATCTCTATCGCAAGCGTGTGGAGGAAGACTCCATCCCTTTTCCTATAAAAAGGGCACGCTAGCCATAGCACAGCACAGCCTCTTTCCCCCAAACCCAGCCACGATGCCTGGTCCCATCGTTCACAATGAGACCACAGCGACCAACCTTGGAGGTTTTGTGACCGTGCTCGCAAACCTCACCCGCCGTGCCTATGCGTTGGAAGAGCCTCCTGAGTATGTTGTGTACCAGGGACCCATGTACGGTGAGAGCCGTCAGTACTGGGCCACTGTGCACATCTACGGTAGGGGTCTGTCGCCAGAACGCCCCTACAGGTTCACTGGAAGGACAACTTCCTTTGAGCCACAAGCCATCCAACTGGCAGCCCGAGAAGCTATAGTTCAACTCCGGCACTTGTCGCCCAGAGTTAACTGTCGCTCGTTCTACTACTACCCCAGTCGTGACGGGTATGGTAGGCCGCCCCAAGTTGCCAACGGAGACCACGAGACGGATCCTGCGCTATTGCATCTAGTGCGCTATGTAAGTGCACTGGAGCAACTGTTCGATCAGGTCACTCTCGATCTGATCGCAGCTCGTGGAGAGCTGGTTCGCCGAGCCCCGGCGAGAAGAGAAGCGGAGCCCGACACCGACAACCCAGTCGTGCTGTTCGGACACCCGATCGATCCCTTGAGGTCTGCGCCAGCCCTCAACCAGAGCACTTTGGTGACCCCAGAAGCGCTTCGTCGCCTTTTGGGAACCCATTCCAACGGGATTGTGGCCAACAACCCCCGGGATGGTCATCACCATTTCCCCGACCCTGCAGTACCTCAGCCTCAACCAGCAAATCCCGACGGTGAGAACCGTGGAGAAGCATCGGCGTCCGCAAGGCCAGCCCACTTAGACGTTAACGAAGTAGACTAAGTCGCTCAAGTTGTATCGAGCCTTAGTTTTCCTACGCTTTGTAATGTGTGGCCTTGTATCGCTTTTGTTGCATGTTGTCTGTTTGAGCGCTCTTATTTTTGGAGTAGTAGCTATGCATGTGTACGTTGGCGTACAGTTGCATTTTTATATTTCGCGCACAGCTGCCAAGACCAACCCCGTCAGCGCCCACAGTAATGCGTCACCTTTATGTGATGTGTATATCTGTGGCTTTGACCCAAGTACAGGATCGGCAGCCAGTTACCCTTCACCCCGGTAGATATCCCAGCCCCGGTGCTATATAAAGGCCACTTCGTGACCTTGCCGAGCACCCCTCACCTTTGTGCACAGCACCCATAGCCATTCCTTGCCATGTCGACCCCCAGCCTTTATCTGAGAACCCCAGACGCAACCCCCGGCAGTTTTGTCAAATTATTGTGGGACTTTACCTGCAGTACTATGAGCGCCACCCGTCCACCCCAGTACGAGTTGCTCAAATCGAGGATCACTCCATCCACCTCGAAATATTGGGCAGTGGTGGACATCCCTCCCGCATACCCAAACCAAGATCCAACGGAAGTCTCCTTCGTGGGGAAATCCATGCCGACTCCGCATATGGCCATAGAAGCTGCTGCGTATGAGGCGCTCGCTCGTCTTCGATTCGCAGTGCCCTATGCCAGTGAGCGAGGGTACTATTATTTTCCGAGCCGTGCAGCACCCGGAGAAGTTGCATCTTTTCCCGGTGGGCGCATTGAGAGAGATCCAGTACTGGCCAATCTTGCCCTGTACGTCATCGCTCAGGAGCGTTTAACTCAGCGAGTAATGGGTTATCTCCAAAGCCTCGCTGATTTAAATCCTCGGATCACTATTGGCAGACCACTGAGGCCTGACCAAGAAGGGCGCATTCATTGGCTGGTCAACCCGCTTCCCCCGATAGAAGAGGAGTGTGCCCCAGTGCCAGAGGCATTTTCTCAGGATCCTATCTTTTTACCGTTTTCCATGTAAACGCCTCCGATGTATTTATTGTCCAAGTACGTGTATTTGTGTATCACAGCATGTTCGTAAACAAATTGTGCGACGGATCCGATTTTCCTTAGTTCCTGTTTTGTGAACAGTTTTACTGCTGTTAATTTTGTGTTGATTATTTTTTTTTGTCGCTCGCAACATGTTTTGAGGAGATTCCTTTCCCCGAGTTATCGCTGCGTATATGCATATTTTCATGACATAGATTTTTATTCGCGCAGCACCGTTACAGCAAACTCTCCGCAGCCACCACTCGACCACGAGCACTGTTACAAATCCGCGAGCACATTTTTGCGCCTATCTAACCACACCCGAGGACACCATAGTCTCAGTGAGAGAGACTTGTGAGTGTTCATTCGAGCGCGAACGGCCCCAGCACACCGACAGCAGTCAGCCCCGATGCCGCGCCTAATCCACGTGATCGCCGCCACCGCGAAGAGCTAACACTGGAGTGGCAGCATCACGACGAACATCCAGGATCATCGCGCACAGGAGCACGGAGAACCCCAGCAGCACCGCCAAGCCTCCACACACCAGGACCACATACCAGTCCGGCATTGCCTCCGCCATTAGAGCCCCGGCTCGAGCTCCTGCCAGCAGCTATGGAGGAGAAGGAAGGAGGAGTAGATGCGAGGCCCGGTGTGAGGGAGAAGAGAGGAGCTCCGCGAGCGTTTTATAGCCCGAGATCGGTGTACGGTGGGCGAGGTCCACCAGCGCCACTCGTCGCTCGACCGCCGGTGTTCGGAGGCGAGTTCGCGAGCAGTACCGACAGCACCCTGGCCCGCGAGGTGAGTGCACGCTGCACCGGCAGCTAGCACGCCGCGCACTACCACGGTACGGCCTCGAAGCCCTACGAGCTAGGCATCGCCGGTGGAGGAAGCGCGGGAGAGCGCGCGAGAGAGAAGAGAGAGCCAGAGGTAGGACAAGAGGCCGACAGTGGGCCCTGGGCCCACCTGTCAGCCAGAGAGAACACTGTGCTCTCGGGTGCGACCAGCGTATTTTAGTAATTTAGAATTTATTCTAAATTACTGTATCCCGTAGAAATATCTCGCTTTCCCTAACCGTGGATTTTTCCACGCTACGCCAGTGTACCACGCTGTGGTTTTACACCACTTATTGCCCTCTCACTGTAGCCGTTTGTTTTTTTTTTGCAATTGGAGGATTCCTTTGATAAAAACAATTTTATTTCAAAACAAATTCTTGTTCAAAACAACTTTTAACAAATCTCGAGGACGAGATTTTTCTTAAGGGGGGTAGTGTTGTGACACCCCAAAATTTTGGCCTTGTTTTTATTTATTAAAATGTTGCCAGGAAATAAAACTTTTCCAATTGTCAAGTTTTAACTTTTGTGATTTTGGATCTATGCCTCTTGTGGGAAAAACCTTCAAAGGTATTGTTGGGCTTGATATCTCTCTATTATAAAACAATTATTTATCAGTGGATTCAAATGTTGCAAGATTTACTTTCTCAAAACTTTGTTCTTATAAAATGATTTCTTTTGCATTTGGAGCTTATTTGCACTACAAACATTTGGCAAATGCATTCAAATTTTCCACCAAAATTTGGGGATGTCATGTTATGGTTCCACATCACTTTTATGCAAAAATACCTTCTGGCCATTGGAGATTTTGAGCTCTACACCAACTTTTCCAATCTGGTCCAGTAGGCACTTTTGCACTACAACCCATTTAAATATTCTTCTAAAAATTCTTCCAAGTGTTTGGAGATGTCAGTGGATGCATACCATTCATCTTCAAGCAAAAACCCAGTAATGTTCTTCGAAAAATTTGAGTGGATCAACCTCTTTTGCATTCTGACCCAATTTGGTGATTTGTACTGCAACCTTGTTTTTCTTTGCTCTAGTGACCCTGAGCCTTTTCCTACTTGTAGCCCTCCCTACCAAACTCTTAAGTCCAGGAGATTGGACTCATTGGAGGTTTTGAAATGCATGTTCTAAACCCTTTTTCTTTCTGTCCAAAACTGGAGTTTTGCAAAACTTGCACTATCAACTTTCTGTTTTTGCCAAACTAACCTTACCACCATCTCCTGCATCTAAAGAGACACTGATCTGGAGATTTTGGCCACTCCAAGAGTTGCCTAAGTGCACTTGGCTTTCTGTCGAACGCCTGGTGTGCACAGTCATTTTTGGCAAGCTCTCTGGCTTGCATTGTGGATTGGAACCCCTGACCTATCCACCTTGTCCACTAAGTGCTTTCCTACCCCTACCTCCATCATGTGAAGTGCCAGCTCCACCCTCGAGCTCTAGAGCGCGCTGGTATTTCGTCGAGCAGGTGCCGTACGTGCTCTGGGCGCACCCAGAGCGCACGTTTTGCACGCGCGCGCACTACGCCGACACGCCGCACTGCCACCCTCGTCGCGTCCCATCTCTGACCCCTGCCCGCCTGCCGAACCCCGCCACGCACTCGCCCTCTCTCCAGTACCCTCCAAGCTCGCCCTGGCACCCTGCAGCGCCGCCTTGGCAGCACACCGGCGTCGGCAGCGGATTCCGCCGTGGACGGGGCCGCCCAAACCACCAGCGCGCGCCAGCTGCCTCAGAGCACAGGCCGTGATTATCCTCCCGCTCGTTGGAACGCGTTCGTCGCCGCCACGATGCCCTGCAACTACAGGAAAGTGGTCGCCGGCGATCTTATCTTCTGCCGCCGCGGAGCCAGCCTCGTCACGCTATAAAAGGGAACCCCGAGCCCCTCCGAGCACTCAGGCGACATCAGGCCCTCCCCGTAGAGTTCACCTAGAAGTAGATTGACCGGAGAGGACCGTCCTCCCCAACTCCGGCCAGCTCGGCCGCCGCCAAGCTCCGGTGCAATTCGTTGCAGCCGGCCACCCTTTTGCCAATCCAGCGCCACCAGTAGCTTCCCATAGTTCTTGCGGAGCTGCCCAACTACCCAAGCTCGATCGGAGACCACCGGAGCACAAAAAGCACTTCACCACCGTAGCTTTTCTCTGCCGCGGAGCTCGCCGCCGGCGATTCCTTCCACCTCCGACGACCCTTCAACCACCCAAAGGACCGCCTCGGTCTAGCCGTTCCATCCCCGCCCTTGGATGCCCGTGAGGCGCTGCCGTTCGTCGACGGCGATCGCCGGAGCCCCGCTCCCGTCGGGCAGAAGAGAGGAGAAGGAGGGAAGAAACGGTCAAACCTGACCAGTGGGCCCTCTGGACCCACTGTCAGTGACCCGCGCGACCGCTCCGTCTGTTTAAGTGAAGGCGCAAACTCCCGAGTGTGTCTCCTCTACCGCGAAAGCGTATTTCTTCTGAATCATTTTCTTTTTCTGGTTTTATTTAAAAACAGAGATTTTACCAAACTTTGACTGGCTCTAACTTTTAAAATAAAACTCCAAATGAGTTGATTCTTTTTCCTACCTCCCTCAAATTTCATCTAGTTTATTTTAAGATTTATTTCAAAAATATTTGAGCCAGGTTTTGGTACTGTGTTTGAAATATTTGTTATTTGTGTATTTTGCAAAATAGGATTTTTGGAGGAAAAGGAAAGCTTCCAATAAGTGCATCCTTTGCATACTCTTGAAGGCAAGCATTTCTGAACTCTGGCATAATATTTTTGTTGTGGTGTTTTGATACGATCACAACACCTTTGGACGTGGAGTATGCGATAGCTTTATGTATCGATATGGTCTCGTGCATGAGTGCACTTTGGAGTTGTTTTGTGGTCAGCAATGGATACACTAATGATTTGGGTCATCCTCGTGAGCTTCTCTTGCACACCGGTAGGAAGCCGGGAAAGTCGTGGTCTTGGGTAGACACGAGCTTGTCCCTAATCCCTCATCGAGACGAGTATGCCCCGCATAGCATGGTGAGGCTTGAGGAGTGGTGATTTATTTCATTAGTGGTAATATTGTTGGTGGATACTTGGACCACCTGAGTCGGTTGTAGACCGAGTCTGGATCAATAGCTTCCTTTTTGTTGGTACCACCACTTGTTCCTGCAGGGGACAGGGTATGGTTCAGTAGGTTGTCGACCCCTTTCCAAAGCACACACCGTACAGAGAGGCCGTGATGAGGGTCCCATGGCCATGGATTAAAGCCAGTCATCCGGTCCGGGGGCATGGGTGTTTCAGTTGTAGCCGAAGGGGACAGCTTCCCCAGTTTGCGCGATGTATAAATTTTGTGATCCCATGCTACGTCGAGGTTGTAGCCTCCCCACTTAGAGTTTTGCTTGGCAGGTGTCGTGGGTGATTCCAGACACTGGTGAGTTGAGCTGGTGTGTGCAGGTCAGGCGTGTTTTCAATCAAAAGACCGTAGACAGAATTAGTCCCAACGGACTGAGTAATCCCGTTACTCGTGGAAAATGGTACTCCCTCTGCAGAGGATATATCCTGTTGGATAGTCATGTCCTTGAGTAAAAAACCACAGTCTGAGTTGAATCTCAGTAACGGTGTTCGGATGGAGAACGATTCAACTAGAGTCTCAGTAACGGTATTCGGATGGAGAACGATTTAACTAGAACTCTGTAACGGTATTCGGATGGAGATACGGCTTGACTAGATTATCGGATTTCGGATGGAGAAATGACTGTACTAAATATTGTTTATGATTATGGCACGCATGGATTGTGATCTTATTATTTTGGACTAACCATTATGTATTTTATTGAGTATCCTTGGGATGGTTCTACCTCCCGGATATTCACTGTAATTATTCTCTTTTAAGCCCTTTCTGTGGCGTCGCTCAGACGCCCGACTGCGGCATGCTTGTTGTTCATTTATCTTTTATAAGCCCTTTATGTGGTGTCGCCCCGACGCCCAACTGCGGCATTATTATTTCTGCATTTTCCGCTCGAGGAGTCATTCAGACACTCGTTTGGCACCAGCATTATTATTTCTGCATTTTTCCGCTCGAGGAGTCATTCAGACACTCGTTTGGCACCAGTATTACTATTCTGCATTTTCCGCTCGAGGAGTCATTCAGACACTCGTTTGGCACCCAGTATTTTGTTTTGGTATATTTTTTAACCATATGTGTGCATCTTGGTCTTTCGTATATTTCGTGACAGACGTGTGATCATCTAATTAACCCGGAGCCTGTTTGATATATTATACCCGTGTTCTTAATGTTTGCGAGTACATTCAAAGATACTCACTGGCTTGTCCCTGGCTATTGTCTTGGCCAGATTCCTTGCTTGGAGATAAGCATCGCGGTGACAACCTCGGAACCTGCGCATTGACATTTGCAGCCTCGCGAAGATAGGAGTTATCCTGGTCAGCTGTTCTTGTGGGAAATGGAGTCCCATAGACGCAGATGAACCACAGACCGCTTCCGCCATCAACCACTAGCAAACCAAATGTTGTACTCCAAAGTCTAAATGGTCTTGTACTACATATTTTTGTACTTGCTTGGAGTTCTTGTATCAAGTTGGTACCTCATCAGCTAACAGTAATCCTGGGGCTGATGAGCGCACAGGCCGTTTTTCTGGGAATTTATATCCCAAAAATCCGGTCGTGACAGAAATGTAGTCTAGTGCCTCCTTGAGCCATAGTAGTCCGCTACAGCCCGGTTCACCGGAGTCCTGCTAGCCCAGCACTACTGCTCTGGACACTTGACTGGCCGGCATGTGTTTCATATCGTTCCTGTGTCTGTCCCTTCGGGGAAATGTCACGCGGTGACATCCGGAGTCCTGCCTAGCCTGCTACAGCCCGGGTTCCCGGAGTCCTGTTAGCCCAGTGCTACAGCCCGGATTCACACGCTGCTGACCGACACGTTCGATGTTGATTCATGCATGCCTGTCCCCATACGTTAGTGCCACTTTGGGTTCACGACTAGCCATGTCGGCCCGGGTTCTCTGTCATATGGATGCTAGCGACATTATCATATACGTGAGCCAAAAGGCGCAAACGGTCCTGGGCCATGGTAAGGCGGCACCCGTGGGAGTACCGTGCGTGAGGCCGCAATGTGATATGAGGTGTTACAGGCTAGATCGGTGTGACTTAGAATCGGGGTCCTGACAGCAACACCACGGGGTCCTTTTCATCCAGCCCCACCGGGAACTGTTCATCCAAACCCCCCCATCAACGCTCGCTGTTCATCCAGAGGCAGCATCGAACAGCTTCAGTTAGCAGCTGTAGCGAAGGAATCGCTCGATCGGGTTCAGTTAACAGCCATCGATCGATCGCTCGGGTTCAGTAACGCGTAGCCTGCAGTGCAATCGCTCGGGTTCAGATAGAGCCCAACGCCTCGCACCCACGCGAGTGCGTGTACGAGAGAAACGCGCATCACTCGGCCCCGACCACCCACCGTAACCGGGAACACCCCGATATTTTCCTCGCCCTCGCTTCTACCACAGTTTTTTCCGTCATGGACCGGCCAAAGAATGTCATGCAGCTGCGTCTCCAGCCCGCACAGGACGAAAAGCCCATTTTCTATCATGATTTTTTGTCATAGAAGTAGGACCCCACCACATCTATGATGATACCGGCTTTTGTCACAATTATCGTCATAGAAGTGTCATAAGTATGACAGAAAAAATTCGTTCGGCCCAAAATGTCACGGATGTGTCTTTCTTTGTAGTGTAGCCCTCTCCGTTCCTTCCCTAGGGCTGGCTGCCATGAGGTGGGGGGCGCCAGCCCCATGAGGGCTAGTGTCCTCTCCCTCGTTGGCCCGTTTGGCCCAATATGCTCCCGTGGCCTCCCGGAAGCCCTTTCGGTGAACCGATAATTATCCAGTGCATTCTTAATCCTTTCCAGAGACCAAATACTATCATCCTATGTATCAGTGTTTACCTCTGGACCATTTTGGAGCTCCTCGTCATGTTCGTGATCTCAGACGGGACTCCGAATAACTCATATTATACTATATCGTCAATGAACGTTAAACGTGCGGACCCTACGGGTTCAAGAATGATGTAGACATGACCGAGATGCTTCTCCCATCAATAACCAATAGCGGGGACTAGATGCCCATATTGGTTCCTACATATTCTACGAAGATCTTTATTGTTCGAACCTTTATGACAACATACATAGTTCCCTTTGCCTGTCTTTATGTTACTTGCCCGAGATTCGATCATCGGTATCTCCATACCTAGTTCAATATCGTTACCGACAAGTCTCTTTACTCGTTCCATAATACATCATCTTGTAACTAACTCCTTAGTCACTTTGCTAGCAAGCTTCTTGTAATGTTGTATTACCGAGAGGGCCCAGAGATACCTCTCCGTCATACGGAGTCACACATCCCAATCTCGATTCATGCCAACTCAACAGACACCTTTGGAGATACCTATAGAGCACCTTTATGATCACCCAGTTACATTGTGACGTTTGATAGCACACAAGGTATTCCTCCGGTATCCGGGAGTTGCATGATTTCATGGTCGAAGGAATATGTATTTGACATTAAGAAAGCAATAGCAATAAACTAAACAATCATATGCTATGCTAATGGATGGGTCTTATCCATCACATCATTCTCCTAATGATGTGATCCCGTTATCAAGTGACAACACATGTCTATGGTTAGGAAACCTTAACCATCTTTTGATCAATGAGCTAGTCTAGTAGAGGCTAACTAGGGACACGATATTTATTTATGTATCCACACATGTACTTAAGTTTCTGGTCAATACAATTATAGCATGAATAATAAACCTTTATCATGATTAAGGAAATATAATAATAACCACTTTATTATTGCCTCTAGGGAATATTACCAACATGCTGATCATGGCCCCGCCACATTCAGCTAATTGGGCGCCACTGCTCTTCGGATTGATGCTGAACATCTTCAGCCATAAGCCCAAGTGTGGCCCGATGCGCCCGATGCGTAGCAAGGCCTCGTAGACGGTGATGAACGTTGTGAGGTGCAGAATGCAGTTTGAGGATAGATGATGGAAATCTAGCACGTAGTAGAAGAGAACCCCCCCCCCCCCCCCCGAACAAAGCGGTGCGGGGGGAGCCCCAAACCTCGGACAAGGTGGGGGACGAAGATCACCCTCTCCCCTTGCTTGGGAGTGGAAATGCGCTAGTTGGGCTCTGGATCCCGGCAGGTGGCACAGGCGGGGATGTACCCGCGGTACGAAGCTCCATGACGTTGGAGGCCACCCATTGGCTCTTCAGAGTGGTGTGAGACATCACGGCTGGGGTGATGTGGGCGCTGGACGAAGGGTGAGAAGTTTGGGAATGGATCTGGGGTGGTTGAGCTTTGTAGGCTTTGAGCAATGGTGCCAGGGGTGGAAGCATAGGGGGACGTGGGATTACTGCCCCTTGCCTTTATAGGTCGGTGAAAGGCCAAAGGTCCCTTTTACTGTGCTGGATGAATCGCCACGATCCAATCCTTGGTGTCGTTATACGTGCATGGTGTGTAACAATCCCTGATGATATCCCCCAAAATACGGAGCATGATCTCTGCTTTGATGAGACGTGCCAATGAGAGAGCAGCCTCAGGCTGCGATTCAAGCTACAATAACTGGCTCACTTAAGCGCTGTGGGTGCTGAAGGTTAGGTAAAAGTTGTCTCGCCAGAACACTGTTCACACCGACGCGGCAGGCCCTTCGAGGCTAAGCTATCTCAAGACTTCGGATGCTGAAGTATGACCCTTAAAACATGTGGTTGGCGGGCGGCCCTGTTAAAGGGGAGCTCGATAGTTGCCTCAAATAAAGGAGAGCTTGGGTTTACATGAAAACCACCTAGAGAGAGGAACTCGTCTGTCAAGCCAAATACCCCAAGCCGAAAACATTGGTCCGAGGAAGATTGTTGTCCCCGGCTCTGAAGACAAGTTCAGGGGCAACTGACAGTGTCCTGGACTAAGGGATACCAACCTAGTTGTCCCATAGTCCATGGGTCGAGCTTATGTCCCGCTTATCTCACAAGGAAGGACCCCGGAAGCCTCGAACCCTGACATGACCAAGACGGACTTTGCCGAACACTTGGCGTGTACTTCAAGGACTAATCCACCTATCGGCATGTTTATCCCTAGTTGGCAACCGACCATGTGTAACCCTAGCTACACCTGGTGCATATATAAGCTGGAGGGTTTACCCCAGAGAGGGACAATCACAATAACCTACCTTAGGGTTTAGAACACAACATACGATCTCGAGGTAGATCAACCTGTACTCGATACTCAATCATCAATATAATCAAAGAATGACGTAGGATTTTACCTCTTCGAGAGGTCCCAAACCTGGGTAAACATCGTGCTCCTTGTGATGCGGAGCCTCCTATGGTCATCTCGATGTAAAACTTCTTAGCTCCTCAAGCCTCCACTCCTCTTCGAGATTGACATGAATATCCATTGGACTTGGTCGCTACCTCACCATGGAACATTGTGCATCATTAGGTATGAGGACGACCGCCACCAAGCATCTAGGGAGCATCCCGGAGGCCAAGGAGAAGGACCCCAAGGCCACAGGGAAGAAGGAGGAGTGCACCAAGACCAAAACAGCAAGTCCCAGGCGACCCTGTGCCCACGGGCCTCCAAGACCCCGTATGCACAGGCCACCCAGAGAGCTACTGGAAGTGAAGATGTGCACCCCCTGCGCACGGCCTCCAGACCCTGTGCGCACGGTCCCTCACCGTTGTAGTACCTCGTGCGCACGGGCTTGTACCGTGCTCACGGGACCCCCATGTGCATGGGCCCATCAAGAAGCTGGTCGAAAGCCACCTGTTTGGGCCTCCACTTCGTCCCTTTCTCCACCTACCTATTTATTCAGTACCTAGACCATTTGTTAGTGTTAGCAAAGGATATGACATGATATATTTGAGCTTTTCTCCTTGTACCTCCTCTTGAGAGGGAGAGAGAGAGAGAGAGAGAGAGAGAGACCTCGATCTCCCATGGAGATCAAGACAACCATTGGGAAAGATCCCTAGTGGATTCAAGACCCCATCCAGGGAAGGATCCCAATCATAGGATCACCAAGACCTCATCCCCTTCTTAGGATTTGGGATGAACACTATCTTGTATCTTTCCTTTTGTTGTTCTTGTACCTTTGTGGATCTTGTGTGGATGTGTGATTTGGGCTTGTTCTTGAGTGTTCCTCTTGTGATTTCTTCGTGTTCCTCATGGGATTCCCCCTCCAATTCATGAAATATCTGCATCTAGGGTTCCAACCTACAAAATTATGGTATCATGAGCAAGGTTGATCACGAAATTGGATTCTCCCCTCTTTGTTATCTAGCCTAGTTTTGCTTGTTCTGCCCAATTTCGAAAATCCCCACAAATAGCCCCAAAAAGTTTCTTGCAATTTGTTGGTTCTTGTGAGATTTTGTTGTGTGTGAACCATGATTTTGTTGTTTTGCATGTGGATCTAGCTTTCCCACATTCCCCCACACAATCCCCACCACGAAATCCACCCAATTTTGCTTCAATTTTGACCTCAAAATCACGCAATTTCCGCTACCCACGTGCCCACGGGCCCCCCGCGAATTTCCAGGTGACTCCGCATCCTTGGTACATGTACCGTATGCATGGGACCCCGTGTCCACGGGCCTTAGACCCCGTGCTGAAAGTGCAACTAATCCCTGGGTGGTTTTGGTAATTCCTAACAACATATAGCCCATTGAACTAATGCTTTTTCAAGATGATCATTTCAGAAAGTTCAATGATTGTCATGGCATGGACTAGAGATGTGGACCCCTCAAAATGCCAATGACACACATTTGCTCAAGCTCAAGACTCTACATTTTCACTTTAGTGATCCAAGATCACATTGAGTCCATAGGAAAAGCCAATACTATTAAAAGGGGATGAGGTGTTGCTTAATGGCTTGCATGCTCAAAATGCTGAGTGATATGCTCCAGAAGCCCTCAACCACTTTCTCAATTCCACATATGTCCCAAACAAAAAGTCAAACTCGGCCCCACCGATTTGATCTATCTAGCACCACCGAGTTCATTCGACATAGCCATAGCCAGAAACCCTAATCAGTTCGGTATCACCGTTAGGGATCTCGATCTCACCGAGATGGGATTGCAAACTCTCTGTTTCCCTTCGTAACATTTCGGTCTAACCGAGATGAGCGATCGGTCCCACCGAGTTGGCAATGCAAACTCTCTGTTTCCTCTTCATAATGTTTCGGTCTTACCGAAATGAGCGATCGGTCCCACCGAGTTTGCCTGACCAACTCTTTGTCTGCCTATTACAGAAATCAGTCTAAACGAGTTCATGTGATCGGTCTCACCGAGATTACATTATTCCCTAACCCAAATGAAATCGGTCCCACCGAGTTGACATGTCGGTCCCACCGAAAATCCTAACGTTCACATTTTGAACTAAATCAGTCTGACCGAGTTTGAGTATTCGGTCTCACCAAGTTTGGTAAATTGTGTGTAACGGTTAGATTTTGTGTGGAGGCTATATATACCCCTCCACCCTTCCCCCATTCGTGGAGAGAGCCATCAGAACATGCCTACACTTCTAGCATACATTTTCTAAGAGAGAACCACCTACTCATGTGTTGAGAGCAAGATATTCCAATCCAACCACAAGAATCTTGATCTCTAGCCTTCCCCAAGTTGCTTTCCACTAAAATCATCTTTCCACCAAATCCAAATATATGAGAGAGAGTTGAGTGTTGGGGAGACTATCATTCGAAGCACAAGAGCAAGGAGTTCATCATCAACACACCATCTATTAGCTTTTGGAGAGTGGTGTCTCCTAGATTGGTTAGGTGTCACTTGGGAGCCTCCGTCAAGACTGTGGAGTTGAACCAAGGAGTTTGTACGGGCAAGGAGATCGCCTACTTTGTGAAGATCAATCCTAGTGAGGCAAGTCATTCGTGGGCGATGGCCATGGTGGGATAGACATGGTTGCTTCTTCGTGGACCCTTCGTGGGTGGAGCCCTCCGTGGACTCGCGCAACCATTACCCTTCGTGGGTAGAAGTCTCCATCAACATGGATGTACGATAGCACCACGTATCGGAACCATGGGAAAAATCTTCGTGTCTACATTGTGTTTGCTCCCTCCAAACTCCTCCCCTTTACCTTCATATGCAATGATTTACATTCTACTGCTATACTCTGAGAATTCCATGTGTAGGTTGATTGCTTGACTTGTGCTAAGTTGCTAAAATCTGTCAAAACTTAAAATTGGGAAAAGGCTAGATTTTTATTTGGTCAAGTAGTCTAATCTCCCCCCTCTAGACATACTTTCGATCTTACAAGTGGTATGAGAGCTTTGGTCTCCATTTGCCTTGATTTCCATAGCTTTGGTGACCATAGCCTTGGTATCACAACCTAGGAGAGCATGGCGTCTAGCAAGGGAAATTACCACCATAGAGGTCCTTACTCTGATTGTACTAATTTTGCTAGTTGGAAGCATAAGATGGAAATGCATATTCTTAGACATAACCCCGCCGCTTGGGCTATTGTGTGTATTGGCTTGCAAGGTGAATTCTTCGATGGGAGAGAACCGAATCGTGAAGCTACGGCAGAAGAATTGAAGATGCTGCAATACAATGCTCAAGCTTGTGATATCCTCTTCAACGGATTGTGCCCTGAAGAATTCAACAAAATCAACCATCTTGAGAATGCAAAGGAAATTTGGGATACTTTGATTGATATGCACGAAGGTACCGACTCCGTCAAGGAATCCAAATTGCATGTGCTCCAAAGTCAGCTTGACAAGTTCAAAATGAAGGATGGTGAAGGTGTCGCTGAAATGTACTCTAGGCTTGCTCTCATCATAAATGAGATTGCCAGCTTAGGAAGTGAAGATATGATTGATAGATTCATCATCAAGAAGATCCTAAGAGCCATGGATGGAAAATATGATACTCTGTGCGCATTGATCCAAATGATGCCCAATTACAAAGATCTCAAGCCAACGGAAGTCATTGGAAGAATTGTTGCTCATGAGATGTCACTCAAGGATAAAGAAGAGCTCAAGTCTAGTGGCGCTTACAAAGCCTCATGTGATGCTCCTACATCATCAAGTGAGAAACAGGCCTTCAATGAGGAATTGAGCCTAATGGTGAAAAACTTCAACAAGTTCTACAAAAGTAGAAGCAAAGAAAGAAGTTCCAAGTCAAGGTCCTACAATGACAAAAGATCTTCTAGTCGTGAGCGTAATTGCTACAATTGTGGAAGACCCGGACGCTACTCCAATGAGTGTACGGCTCCCTACAAAAGAAGAGAGGACTCACCTAAAAGGAGATCTAAAAGAGAAGAATCACCTCCAAGGTAGAGAAGGAGTAGAGATGATCGTTATGAACGAAGAACCTCTCGCAGAAGCAAGGATTCGGAAAGGAAGGACAAGTCATCAAGGAGCTACACAAAATGAAGACATCAAGCTCATGTTGGTGAATGGGTATCCAGCTCCGACTCCGACCATTACTCCAGGAGAAGTTATCACTCCGACTCCGAATATACTCAAGATGAAGGTGTTGCCAGTCTAGCACTTGTGTGAACCAACTCCTATGAAATATTTGACTCACCAAATGAAGGAATTGGAACTTCATGGCTAAAGTCCCAAAGGTATCACACCCCGAGTATGTTGATTTCAATAGTGATAAAGATGATTTGCTAGGTGATGATGATTTACTTGTTGACAACTCTAGTGATGAAAACTATGATGAACTTGCTATTGATCATGCTAATCAAGATAAAACGAATGACGATGACAAGAAGGAGATTGAGCGTCTAACTAAAGAACTAAACACTCTTATGTTAGCTCATGAAACTACCTTAGAAGATCATCGAGAGCTTTTAAAGACTCATGAGAAGCTACGCTTTCAAAAGCTCAACCTTGAGCAAGAGCATGGGTTCTTAAAAGCAATCAATGACAATCTTCCTAAGAAAAGTTCTTCTTACATTGCCAAGCATTTACTCTTGTCTACTTATATGCCACAAGTACAATCTAGCAACAAGAACAAGAAAGATTCTTCTTCTAGTAGTAACAATAATCATGTTAAATCCAATATTTTTGCTTCTAGTAGTTCTCCTGATTCCACTAATGATTCTCTTAGCCAAGTTACACTTGAGCAAGAAAATAGCTTATTGAAGGGAATTATAGAGAAAGGTGTTTACAAGAGCCTTGCCTGAAGTAAGCAATTTGAGGAAATTGTACGCAAGCAAGGAAGGCACCGGAAGAATCAAGGTGTTGGTTTTGAACGAAAGTTCAATGCCAATGGAGTTGAGTGGGAAGAAGATCAATACCCCAAGACGAAGTTTGTTCCTCAACAAGAGAAGTATGATCCTACTTCTTTCAAGGGGACACAAGCTCAAGATGATCTTCCACCACAAGACCAGAAGCAAAAAGGCAAGGACAAGCTTCAAGAGGAGATTGATGCATTTGAAGAAGCTCCTAAGGCCTTGGTCAAGTGGGTTCCCAAGACTACATCAAGTTCTACTTCATCATGTACGACTACAACTCCAAGGATTCCCATCAACTTGATGTGGATCTTGAAGAAGAAGAACTAGAGAGTTCTTGAGGGTGACTCCGCCAACATACTTCACTCATATCATTTTGGCGAGAACAAGTGCAAACAACTTCCACATCTTGCACTAGTTCAAGGAGTCACAAACCCTCTTGTTGGTAAGACAAGGGACAAAATAACCTAATGCTCTCATGGACATCATCTTGTGTATACTTCACTCTTTGTCTATGGATATCCTTGTTTGTTCCTTGTGGGACTAACTCGCGTAGGCACTGAAAGTGTAACTCACTCCATTGGATTGCTCCAAATGATCTACATCAACATTGAGCATCCACATCTTCAACATCTACATGAAGTCATCATCAACAAAACCCAAGGTTAGTTCATCCCTCTTAGGGGGGATATCACATCTAGGGGGAGCTTTACACTAAGAATTGTGCTTAAACGATGAGTATGACCTACGATCAAATGTTCTCATTTGACTCCTAAGTCAATATACTCATATATAGATGATCTAGTCATCGCCAATTGCTTGATAGATGCTAGAGTGTTTGTGCATGCTTTGTCACATATTTCATTTGCCATTTTATTGTGTCAGCATGTTGATTGCATATTTTACTCATTCAAGGACATCCATTTGTATTGTTTGGCTCTTTTTCTTTTGCCAAATGGATGGACAAGAATGCCTAAGAACTTCCTCTAGCTATCTATGCTTTTCTCGTCTCAAACTCTATTCATGCTACATCACAATGTTTGAGCAAGTCAGATTCTAACCCTCTGGGTGAGGAGCACTCGGAGTCACCAATTCGTCATAGACTTAAACTTCCAAAACTTCTCTATGCATTTTGGTCTAACCGATTCGGCGGTAGCAGCAGCTAGCTGGGTCCGACATTTTTCCAGCTCTTGAGACAACAAGTTGTTCTTCTCTGTGAGCACCTGGTTATGCAATGATCCTCAAATCAGCTGTATCAACTGCTTCAAGTCTCCGGGGCTACTGGTATATAATTATCAGATTTGTACAAATGTGTACTTACCCGCATATCTTTCAAATGCTGGTCTGTGGCTCTAGTAAGCCCGTCTCGAGCAGCTCGGATGTATGGATCAGCCGAGCTGAAGGCGTTGAATGCCTCCTTTGTAAAGCCGGGATCGCGAAGGGCGGCCCGTCGGCGCCGATGATTCATGGCGCTTTCCACTTCAGAGTTTGTAACGGATACATCATCCGATTCCTCTGCCGAAGGACAATCCGGCGTCACTCCCGTATCAGCACTCGCCTTTAAAGAAGGGTCGGGAACCTGACTTGTGGAGGCACGGCTAGCAAGACCCCCGGACATAGTCCGGCGAGCGCTTTTCCTGATAAGACACAGCGGATAATGTCTCAGTTTGATGTGACTGCAAGGGGGCATGATCAAAAACCATACCTCTTTGTTGAAGGCTCTGTCGTGTTCTTGTTCGTTTTCCTCTTTGAAGATTTTCTTGATGCGGGCGCTGCTCTCTTAGGAGATGCCTCTGACGCACGTTGAGGCATCGGGCGCCTCCCCTTTGGAGCACAAAATAGTGCGGTGAGTGAGGCGTAATGAGGAAGCTCTCCTGAAGAAGGTGTCTCTTGATCACTTACATGCAAGGCAGGGAGGAGACCGGGATAGTCGGCGGTGATGGCCACTTCCATGCCGTCATAGCTCGCCTAGTAGAACACCCCATCCTATAGCTCCACGAAGATGTCCAGATCCTCTTCGAATCCGGGGTCAAGATCCCGGTTGTGATTCTCTGGCTGTGGGGCGGGGCTATGAATCCCCTTGGTAACCTTCCTCCATTCCTGTTACAAATGGATGGGTGAATACCCATTAGAAGTGACTCTGGGAGAAGATTGAGTAAAGTGGTGGGATTATAACTCACCCTGCTAGGAGGATTGTACATGGAAAATCCATCTCGACGTTTAATACGAGGGAACTCCTCGTTTTCCCCTTTGTACAGTTCGGCCAATATTTTGGCCAAAGCAGCGGGGGTGTCCGGACCCTTCCGACCGCAGTGGGAGGCGTCATCTTCCCCATTATAGTGCCACATGGGAAGTCCTCTATGTTGGAGTGGCTGAATCCCCCGCACTATGGAAGTCGCCATTACCTCCACTATTGATAGTCCGGACTGGGCGAGCGACTTTATCTTGCCTATCAATTGACGGAATTCCGCGCTATCTTCCTCCTCGAGGCTCCGAAGGCGCCAGCTGTGGAGTTTCTTTAATGGAGCGCTTGAAAATTCGGGAAGACCCATTCGGACTGGGTCGGAAAGGGCGAAGTCCTCAATATAGAACCACTCGAAAGGCCACTCTTCGGTCACCTTCTTCGGCATGCCGGACAGGTATCCGGTCCCGGCGTTACGCCATACCTTGGCTCCACCCACTTCGAATATTGATCCCTCTTGGTTACGAGGGATGAGGCAGAATAGTCTCCTCCATAATTCAAAATGGGCCTCACAGCCCAGGATTAGCTCACAAAGAGCAACGTAACCCGCAATGTGCAGGACGGAGGCAGGAGTGAAATTGTGCAGCTGGAGGCCATAATACTCCAGAAATCCTTGGAGGAACGGGTGGATTGGAAATCCGACGCCTCTCAGCAAGTAGGGAACGAGGCACACTCATTCCCCCGGGATGGATTGGGGAAATTCTCCGCCTGAGACCTGCCGTTGAAGGAAGTCAATCCTGCTCGAACGGGGACTAGATCCGCGGGGGGAAGAAATCCCTGTGTTTGCAGCTTCACTAGCTGAATGTGGGATACAGAACATCTCTCCCAATCGCCTTTTTCGGAGCCGTGGGGACAGGAGGAAGAACTGGGAGCGCTAGCCATGTTGGAGTGGTTCCTCCTAGCAAGCTCTGAGGAGTTTCCGCGTGGTGTGGAACGGATCTGAGATCCAATCTCTTTAAATAGACGCTTTTCTTACATGGCCGGGGTGTTATGTGCAAAAAATAACCTGACCTCTCGTATTCGCTCGACACGTGGAAGCTGAAGCCATGGATGCACAGAAGCCGAGGGTTACGACATTAAATGGAAGGCCGAATACAGCTCTGAAATTGTCGGAGAAGGAACCCGCCTTGCAATGCCGAAGATAATCTGCGCGCCAGACACATCGTCATTGAAAGCCTGGTTCGGGGGATACTGAGGGAGTCCTGGATTAAGGGGTCCTCGGACGTCCGGCCTGTTTGACACGGGCCGGACTGATGGGCTGTGAAGATAGAAGACCGAAGACTCTCACCCGTGTCCGGATGGGACTCTCCTTGGCGTAGAAGGCAAGCTTGGCATCTAGATATGAAGATTCCTTTCTCTATAACCGACTTTGTACAACCCTAGTCCCCTCCAGTGTCTATATAAACCGGAGGGTTTAGTCCACAGGGACAATCATAATCAGACAGGCTAGACTTTCTAGGGTTTTAGCCATTACGATCTCGTGGTAGATCAACTCTTGTAATATTCATATTCATCAAGATCAATCAAGCAGGAAGTAGGGTATTACCTCCATAGAGAGGGCCCGAACCTGGGTAACATTGTGTCCCCTGTCTCCTGTTACCATCGACCATAGACGCACAGTTCGGGACCCCCTACCCGAGATCCGCCGGTTTTGACACCGACAACCACCTCCGAATAAAGAGACATAAACACATGGGTTTGGTGTAACGCCCACGATGCGGCTATATCTCCCACGTGTCGAGGCACGACTTAGAGGCATAACCGCATTGTGGTTTTGTCGCAAGAAGGGTCATCTTCACACAATCCCATGTAATGAACAAGAATGGGATAATGAGAGTTGGCTTACAATCGCCACTTCACACAATACATAAATATAATTCATACCTCATCCAAAATCCACACATAGACCGACTACGGTCAAATCCAAAAGAAAATAAGACAACCCCAAATGCTAGATCCCCGATCGTCCCAACTGGGCTCCACTACTGATCATCAGGAAAAGAAACGTAGTAACGACCACGTTCCTCGTCGAACTCCCACTTGAGCTCGGTTGCGTCATCTGCACTGGCATCGTCGGCACCTGCAACTGTTTTGGTAGAATCTGTGAGTCATGAGGACTCAGCAATCTCACACCCGCGAGATCAAGACTATTTAAGCTTATAGGAAAGGATGGTGTAATGAGGTGGAGCTGCAGCAGGCACTAAGCATATATGGTGGCTAACATACGCAAATGAGAGCGAGAAGAGAAGCAACACAACAGTCGCGAAGCTAGAAATGATCAAGAAGTGATCCTGAAACTACTTATGTTCATGCATAACACAAACCGTGTTCACTTCCCGGACTCCGCCGAGAAGAGACGATCACGGCTACTTACACGGTTGATGTATTTTAATTAAGTCAAGTGACAAGTTCTCTACAACTGGACATTAACAAATTCCCATCTGCCTCATAACCGCGGGCATGGCTTTCGAAAGATAATACCCTGCAGGGGTGTCCCAACTTAGCCCATTATAAGCTCTCACGGTCAACGAAGGATAAACCTTCTCCTAGGAAGACCCGATCAGTCTCGGAATCCCGGTTTACAAGACATTTCGACAATGGTAAAACAAGACCAGCAAAGCCGCCCGAATGTGCCGACAAATCCCGATCGGAGCTGCACATATCTCGTTCTCAGGGCACACCGGATGGGCAAGACGTCGGGTTGGCATAGACCCTGGTTGCCCAGGGGGCACCGGACATCGCCTAGTTTGGGCCAGCACTCGAAGGAGCACTTGTCCGGGGGTTTAAATAAAGATGACCCTCGGACTCGTGAAAACCCAACGGAAAAAGGCTTAGGTGGCAAATGGTAAAACCAAGGTTGGGCCTTGCTGGAGGAGTTTTATTCAAGGTGAACTGTCAAGGGGGTCCCATAAATCACCCAACCGCGTAAGGAACGCAAACTCAAGGAACATAATACCGGTATGACGGAAACTAGGGCGGCAAGAGTGGAACAAAACACCAGGCATAAGGCCGAGCCTTCCACCCTTTACCAAATATATAGATGCATTAATTAAATAAGAGATATTGTGGTATTCCAAAATATCCATGTTCCAACATGGAACCAACTTCAACTTCACCTGCAACTAGCAACGCTATAAGAAGGGCTAAGCAAAAGCGGTAACTTAGCCAAACAACGGTTTGCTAGGAAAGGATGGTTAGAGGCTTGACATGGCAATATGGGAGGCATGACATAGAAAGTGGTAGGTAGCGCAGCATGGCAAATAGAGCGAACAACTAGCAAAGCAAAGATAGAAGTGATTTCGAGGGTATCGTCATCTTGCCTGCAAGGTTCTCAGAGTTGTCGAAAGCTTGATCCTTGTAAGCGTACTCAACAAGTTCCTCATTCACAAACTCTTGTCCCGTCTCTACCCACAGCAAGAACACAAGCAATGGAACCACAATCAATCACGGGAAATGCACAAGCAACATGATGCAAAACATGTATGATATGCGAGATGTGGTATGCGATGCATATGCGTGCTCCGGAAGAAAAATGATGAACAAGGCAGTAACTTGGCAAACCAAGTATGCCACTGGAAAGATGAGATGATTTTGGTCGAAATCGATATAAAGATCACCGGAAACGGATGCATGGTTTGCAAATGGCAAGCAAAACAAGAATGACACGAATCTGCGATTAACAGCATGCTAGCACTTAGAATACATCAATAAACTATGCTACAACACTCCAACATAGCAACAAAGCGTATGGAAGTAATCTAAAGAAGATGCTTCACAAAAGATGAACACTGAGCTACGGCTAGATCACAACATAACAGGTTCAAACAAGCATGGCAAAAGTGCAAAAGATAACAGGTTCACAGACTTGGTGAAATTACTGGACATGCCTGAAACAGCATCAGGTAGCAATGTTCAGAGCAAGAAATCAACATGCTAGAGAAACTTATCATAGGAAAACAAGGCATGGCATGAATCTACTAAAAGCATAGAACAAAAGTCCCTTAATGACCATGAGCCAAAAAGGATCAAAAGATATGATGGCAACCATGTAAACATAGCAAGTTTCGTTAACAGGTTCCAGGCATGGCAGAAAACAGAGTATGGCAGAAACAGTATTATGAGGGCATCTTGGTGAGCTTGATGCACTCATCACAAAGCAATGTATGACAAAACAATCATACCTACAGCAAGATGGCATGTTTATGAATCTATTCATGGCAAGAGAAAATACATAGTATGTATGAAACAACTACAACAACCTTGGCAAAATTGAATAACACGTAAACAATCTGCCAGGAACATTTTATAGCAAAAGTAGAGCAAGATTGAGTCATGCAATGGCACTCCTTAATTGCAAACAGGGAAATGGATGGATAGAGCACAACTATATCTACAAAACATCCTTACTGAACATCACCAAAATAAGCATGGATCTCTCTGTAGCCACATGGATACATAGCAACAAAAGACCAGCAGACAAAGACAGCAAAATTACTAGTCCCTGAAATCAGTAACATCACGAAGCCTAGTTTGCATGCTTGTGCTAGTCACCACAGAGATCACAATATTACATGGCATACACCTCTGTAAAGATGGCATGGCATAAATCAAAACACATCTAGAGCTCATGCCCATAACATGCACAGATTAAATGCAACAAAAATAACAAATCCTCAAGTTCTGACAAGTAACAGCAGTTAACAGCATATAGCACTCTTGCACCAGAGATTTGGGCATCAAGATGGACTCAAATGAACATAGCATAATGGAACAAAATGAAGAGCATCTCAAGACGAACATCTCGATATATTACAGAGAGCAGAGAGTTATGACGCGATGAACAGGAGCATATATTGTAACAATCTGGGACTTGGAGAAAATTCGGGGGAGGGGAGAAAAAGTCAACCCGAGTGGATCCCGATCGGATCGGGCTCGCCGGTTGCTCGCCGGAGTTCACTGCTCGCCGGAGAAGGGGGGACGCGCGGCGGCCGGCGGAGGTCGAGGGAGATGGAGGAGGCGCCGGGCGAGGACAGGGAGGCGGCGGCGACCGACGACGAGGGCGGCGAAGGCGACGGCGGCGGGGCGACGCGGGGACGC